>NC_142279.1:0-268384 GCF_052056855.1 Sturnus vulgaris
TAACAAGAACAGAGACACAGAGAGAAACAAGAACAGAGACAGAGAGAGATACAAGAACAGAGACACAGAGAGAAACAAGAACAGAGACACAGAGAGAAACAAGAACAGAGACACAGAGAGAGAAACAAGAACAGAGACACAGAGAGAAACAAGAACAGAGACAGAGAGAGATACAAGAACAGAGACACAGAGAGAAACAAGAACAGAGACACAGAGAGAGAAACAAGAACAGAGACACAGAGAGAGAAACAAGAACACAGACAGAGAGAGAAACAAGAACAGAGACACAGAGAGAAACAAGAACAGAGACAGAGAGAGATACAAGAACAGAGACACAGAGAGAAACAAGAACAGAGACACAGAGAGAAACAAGAACAGAGACACAGAGAGAGAAACAAGAACAGAGACACAGAGAGATACAAGAACAGAGACACAGAGAGATACAAGAACAGAGACACAGAGAGAAACAAGAACAGAGACACAGAGAGAAACAAGAAACAGAGACACAGAGAGAGAACAAGAACAGAGACACAGAGAGAGAAAACAAGAACACAGACAGAGAGAGAAACAAGAACAGAGACACAGAGAGAAACAAGAACAGAGACAGAGAGAGATACAAGAACAGAGACACAGAGCGAAACAAGAACAGAGACACAGAGAGAGAAACAAGAATACAGACAGAGAGAGAAACAAGAACAGAGACACAGAGAGAGAAACAAGAAGAGAAACAGAGAGAAAAAGAACAGAGACAGAGAGAGAAACAAGAGGAAAAACAGAGAGAAAAAGAAGAGGAGAATCAGAGAGAGAAAAATAACTAAATCACACCAAATAAAGACAGGAGCGGGGGGGGGCGGGGAGGGAAAGGGGTATCTTTATTCGGGGTGATTTCTGGTGACGGATTGAATTGTTTTATTTACGGCGCAGCAAAACAATGTGTACAAAGGCACGTTCGGATACAAATTCGATTACAAATACGATCTTTCGACTCGGACTCAAACTCGCGCTCGCTTTCCTCTCCACGCCTACGGTGCACCGTGGCCGTCGGTGTCCTCGGGAACGTGGTTCCCGGGAGTCTCAAAAATCGTCCTGCCTGACGAAAACCCCGGTCCCTGGACGGTCCACGCCCTAACTTTGGCGATGAACTTCGCCTCGCGGACCGGCCGGGACCGAGGAAAAAAAACCCAGCCGGGGGGAAAAAAAAAAAAAACCCCGGCTGGGGATTTTTTATTCTAAATTTAAAAATGAGTTGAAAATCCTGAAAGGCAAAAGTCACACGCGATAGGTTAGAACACGTCATCACGCACGCTCCACGCACGCACGCTCGCAAACTCTCACGTGCGGACGTGGCCGCGCTCTTTTCGACTTACCTGCCGACCGGAACCCTTACTTGAAATGCACGCTAAAGAGGATGCCGCCGGCGATCTTCATCCGCCGCTCTTCGACATCGGACGCTATATTCCGGGAAAGAACGGTGGCGTCGGAGATCGCCGAGACGATCCGCCTCGGGGACCTACGAGACAAGCATTGCTAAAGTATCGATTATGGCTAGATTTGTTTATACAGAAACCCACAACAGAAGCGGCACGCTAAAAACCCGTGACTCTTTCGACTCGGACTCAAACTCGCGCTCGCTTTCCTCTCCACGCCTACGGTGCACCGTGGCCATCGGTGTCCTCGGGAACGTGGTTCCCGGGAGTCTCAAAAATCGTCCTGCCTGACGAAACCCCGGTCCCTGGACGGTCCGCGCCCTAACTTTGGCGATGAACTTCGCCTCGCGGACCGGCCGGGACCGAGGAAAAAAAAACCCAGCCGGGGGGAAAAAAAAAAAAAACCCCCGGCTGGGGATTTTTTATTCTAAATTTAAAAATGAGTTGAAATCCTGAAAGGCAAAAGTCACACGCGATAGGTTAGAACACGTCATCACGCACGCTCCACGCACGCACGCTCGCAAACTCTCACGTGCGGACGTGGCCGCGCTCTTTTCGACTTACCTGCCGACCGGAACCCTTACTTGAAATGGCACGCTAAAGAGGATGCCGCCGGCGATCTTCATCCGCCGCTCTTCGACATCGGACGCTATATTCCGGGAAAGAACGGTGGCGTCGGAGATCGCCGAGACCGATCCGCCTCGGGGACCTACGAGACAAGAGGCGGTGGCCAAGTGGTTACTTACTTGAGAGCCAGAGTTATCCCCACATATTGTCTACCAAGAGCCCCAGAGAAAAGAGAGGAACAATAAAGTTTTCTAACTGATCTACCTAAAAGCAACTATGTGCCAGGGCAGGGCAGCTCCAAGCATAATCACAGCGACAAGCGATACAATGCAATACAGTACGATACAATACAGCACAGGCAAAGGAAATGCAGTGATTTACAACACAGAGAAAGGAAATGCAGTGGATTACAACACAGGCAAAGGAAATGCAATGGATTACAACACAGGCAAAGGAAATGCAGTGATTTACAACACAGGCAAAGGAAAAGCAGTGATTTACAACACAGGCAAAGGAAATGCAATGGATTACAACACAGGCAAGGAAATGCAGTGATTTACAACACAGGCAAAGGAAATGCAATGGATTACAACACAGGCAAAGGAAAAGCAGTGATTTACACCACAGGCAAGGAAATGCAGTTATTTACAACACAGGCAAAGGAAATGCAATGGATTACAACACAGGCAAAGGAAATGCAGTGATTTACACCACAGGCAAGGGAATGCAGTTATTTACAACACAGGCAAAGGAAATGCAATGGATTACAACACAGTGCAAAGGAAATGCAGTGATTTACAACACAGGCAAAGAAAAGCAGTGATTTACACCACAGGCAAGGAAATGCAGTTATTTACAACACAGGCAAAGGAAATGCAATGGATTACAACACAGGCAAAGGAAATGCAGTGATTTACACCACAGGCAAGGAAATGCAGTTATTTACAACACAGGCAAAGGAAAATGCAATGGATTACAACACAGGCAAAGAAAAGCAGTGATTTACACCACAGGCAAGGAAATGCAGTTATTTACAACACAGGCAAAAGGAAATGCAATGGATTACAACACAGGCAAAGAAATGCAGTGATTTACAACGCAGGCAAAGGAAATGCAATGGATTGCAACACAGGCAAAGGAAATGCAGTGATTTACAAGACAGGCAAAGGAAAGGCAATGGATTGCAACACAGGCAAAGGAAATGCAGTGGATTACAACACAGGCAAAGGAAATGCAGTGATTTACAACACAGGAAAAGGAAATGCAATGGATTACAACACAGGCAAGGAAATGCAGTGATTTACAACACAGAGAAAGGAAATGCAGTGGATTACAACACAGGCAAAGGAAATGCAGTGATTTACAACACCGGCAAGGAAATGCAGTTATTTACAACACAGGCAAAGGAAATGCAATGGATTACAACACAGGCAAGGAAATGCAGTGATTTACAACACAGGCAAAGGAAATGCAATGGATTGTAACACAGGCAAGGAAATGCAGTGATTTACAACGCAGGCAAAGGAAATGCAGTGAATTACAACGCAGGCAAAGGAAATGCAGTGAATTACAACACAGGCAAAGGAAATGCAATGGATTGCAACGCAGGCAAGGAAATGCAGTGATTTACAACACAGGCAAAGGAAATGCAGTGAATTACAACACAGGCAAAGGAAATGCAATGGATTGCAACACAGGCAAGGAAATGCAGTGATTTACAACACAGGCAAGGAAATGCAATGGATTACAACACAGGCAAAGGAAATGCATTGATTTACAACACATGCAAGGAAATGCAGTGGATTACAACACAGGCAAGGAAATGCAGTGATTTACAACACGGGCAAAGGAAATGCAATGGATTACGACGCGGGCGAAGGAGACGCGATGCGATACGGGCGGATACAGCCCTAGATGGGCGAGTGATGATGACATGTAACTCCTTACAGAAAGGTAAAGCAAAAGCTATTAAGAGGACACTCGAGAAGATCGTAAACCGACGAAATGAAGAGACGACCGCCGAGTCGACGTGGAGATAGGGACGAGATGGAAGGCGGGCTCCCGGCGCCGGTAGACCCACGACGACGTCGAGACGAGGAAAAGACCGACGACACGAAACGAGCTAGAAAGCGGACGGGGTTCGGAACTGCCCTGCCCGGCAAAGGCTTCGATGAAGATGAGGATAAACCCTCTGCCTTTACCTCCAAAGGGAACATCCCGCTACAGCCCTCTCCTCTAAGCTAACTTCAAATTTCCTCCTGTCACCTTAAAGGCTTTTCCCTTTCTCCCCACCACCGGCCCCGACACTTATCTTTAGAAAGATGAGGGGACAAAATCCATCCTCGGTACGCGTGGGCGCCGTGGAAGTCGAGACCTCCTCCGCGTCCTCTTCGGTGCGGCCGTTTCCAAACTGCCTCCTCCGAGTGCCTAAGATGACAAAACAGTAAATATGACTCTCTCGCTCGAGCGGAGTAATCCCCGGGAATACTTTGCGCAGCTTCCCCGGCTCACCTCACATCTTCTTTCGGCTCCCGTAAGGGGTCCCTGGCCACGGACCGGATCCGGCCGCATCTAAAATGAAGTTAAAACAAAAGTCAAAGCCCCGCAAGAGAGCTCTACGGCTCCCAACATCCCGGGTCGGTCTGCAGATATAGCCTAAAGCACAACTACACCCGGCGTCCCAAATTGCGAGTCCCCGGGACTCGTCCTCCAGGATCTATTCCCGAACTAGGCGGCAGGGCAGAGCAGCTCCGGGCCGAATATGTGCAGGCACCCGTGACACGGGACTGGACGAACGAGGGGACGACACGGGGAGGAAAAGACACTCGGGGGGAAGAATGACCCCGAGGACCGAAAGGATGCAAAAGAAGATGACCGAGAGGAGACCGAGAGCCAGCCGATGAGCCTGGAGGAAGATGCTAGCACGATGATTTATCGCAAAAAGAGCAAAGATGGATGCCTGAGAATCCTGGGGTCACGATGCTCCCCCTATGTTTTCAAAGTCCTAATTCCTTGTAATGGACCTGTGAGGGCTAGGGCTGTCAATACAGCTCAGAACAAGACCTGAAAAGACAGACCGGATGCTACTATTGAGAGATAAGATTCTGATATCTGAGCTCCCCGGCCGAAAATTAAAAGGCGCTGGCACCTGGCCGATGAATACAGAGATCGGAGATGTTAAGAGGGACCCCGGGGATTCCGGGATGCCCCTCAAAGGGCTAGAGAAAAACAGGTGCGACATAAGACAGACAAAAGACACGAAAAGCACGAGGGACAAGTGACGCAACACCCACGGAGACTGCTCTGCCCGGCGTGCCTCGGCGCTGCGATCAAACAGATCATCTTTAGGGGGCCTAAGGGGCCGCTTCCTGGACGTCCCCATCTGCAAATCTGCCTCCGAGATCCCCCCTAAAATGTCCACACCCACCACCTCGCTCCCACCCCCTATGTGTTGGCAGCCCTCCACTTATCTCTCCGAAGTCCGGGGATGAGAATCCGGGTCTGCTGGGAAGGAAGGAGGCCCCGCCCTCTGGGAGGTTCCTGCGGTCACCGGGCTGATGTTTCCGAGTCAGCTAGAATAAAGAAAAGGAAACATCACTGCTTGTGCTAAGAAACTCATTGGCCAAAACCTGACAATTCCCTTACTCACCGTGTCCAGAGAAAGCCCGGGACTTCGGGTCATAAGCTTCGACAGCTCTCAGAGGCTGAAGCCACCGTCAGAGGGTATGCCTGGCTTAAGAAGAGAGAAAGTGATGAGGCGTGGCTGAAAATGGAGTTGACCCACCCTCCTCCTCCCGACATCCCGGTCTCACCGCAAGTCCTCTGCCTTTGTGGAAGGCACGCCGGATGGCACCCTCAAAAAGGAGAAGGTGAAGGCTTCATCACAGACTCCTGTAATGCTTTTAGAGGGGTCTTCAGAGCACTGAACCAGGTCTGGCAGCCAGCTCCCGAGGAGGTGTCAGCTTCAAGTGAGTGCACTGCTAAAAAACACAAATAAAGTAATGGATAGTGAGAGCTGCACCTGAAATTGAGACCTGACTAAAAGAAACTACACTGCCCACAGGTCACTGCTCACCTCGTCCACATGAACTTGTCTGCTGATATCCATCTTGAACTGCTGAAGAAAGCACTAAGAACAATACTGTAACACAGTCACCTTTTATGCTTCCACTGCAAATACAGTGACTGACCTCCAGGGGGAGCCCCCTCCCAGAGGATGGGCCCTCTGACTCCGATTTAATCCATCTGCATCTGAAAGGAAGTAAGGACAAAAGTCAGAGCCCTGCAGGAGACATTAAGACCACTACACATCCTGGCTCACTCTACAGATAACACCTAGAGCACAACTACACCCCCCTTCTCAGATTGCGAGTACCCGGGACTCGTCCTCCGGGATCTATGCCCGAACTAGGCGGCAGGGCAGAGCAGCTCCGGGCCGAATATGTGCAGGCACCCGTGACACGGGACTGGACGAACGAGGGGACGACACGGGGAGGAAAAAACACTCGGGGGGAAGAATGACCCCGAGGACCGAGAGGATGCAAAAGAAGATGACCGAGAGGAGACCGAGAGCCAGCCGATGAGCCTGGAAGAAGATGCTAGCACGATGATTTATCGCAACGAGAGCAAAGATGGATGCCTGAGAATCCTGGGGTCACGATGCTCCCCCTATGTTTTCAAAGTCCTAATTCCTTGTAATGGATCTGTGAGGGCTAGGGCTGTCAATACAGCTCAGAACAAGACCTGAAAAGACAGACCGGATGCTACTATTGAGAGATAAGATTCTGATATCTGAGCTCCCCGGCCGAAAATTAAAAGGCGCTGGCACCTGGCCGATGAATACAGAGATCGGAGAGGTTAAGAGGGACCCCGGGGATTCCGGGATGCCCCTCAAAGGGCTAGAGAAAAACAGGTGCGACATAAGACAGACAAAAGACACGAAAAGCACGAGGGACAAGTGACGCAACACCCACGGAGACTGCTCTGCCCGGCGTGCCTCGGCGCTGCGATCAAACAGATCATCTTTAGGGGGCCTAAGGGGCCGCTTCCTGGACGTCCCCATCTGCAAATCTGCCTCCGAGATCCCCCCTAAAATGTCCACACCCACCACCTCGCTCCCACCCCCTATGTGTTGGCAGCCCTCCACTTATCTCTCCGAAGTCCGGGGATGAGAATCCGGGTCTGCTGGGAAGGAAGGAGGCCCCGCCCTCTGGGAGGTTCCTGCGGTCACCGGGCTGATGTTTCCGAGTCAGCTAGAATAAAGAAAAGGAAACATCACAGCTGGTGCTAAGAAACTCATTGGCCAAAACCTGACAATTCCCTTACTCACCGTGTCCCGAGAAAGCCCGGGTCTTCGGGACATAAGCTTCGACAGCTCTCAGAGGCTGAAGCCACCGTCAGAGGGTATGCCTGGCTTAAGAAGAGAGAAAGTGATGAGGCGTGGCTGAAAATGGAGTTGACCCACCCTCCTCCTCCCGACATCCCGGTCTCACCGCAAGTCCTCTGCCTTTGTGGAAGGCACGCCGGATGGCACCCTCAAAAAGGAGAAGGTGAAGGCTTCATCACAGACTCCTGTAATGCTTTTAGAGGGGTCTTCAGAGCACTGAACCAGGTCTGGCAGCCAGCTCCCGAGGAGGTGTCAGCTTCAAGTGAGTGCACTGCTAAAAAACACAAATAAAGTAATGGATAGTGAGAGCTGCACCTGAAATTGAGACCTGACTAAAAGAAACTACACTGCCCACAGGTCACTGCTCACCTCGTCCACATGAACTTGTCTGCTGATATCCATCTTGAACTGCTGAAGAAAGCACTAAGAACAATACTGTAACACAGTCACCTTTTATGCTTCCACTGCAAATACAGTGACTGACCTCCAGGGGGAGCCCCCTCCCAGAGGATGGGCCCTCTGACTCCGATTTAATCCATCTGCATCTGAAAGGAAGTAAGGACAAAAGTCAGAGCCCTGCAGGAGACATTAAGACCACTACACATCCTGGCTCACTCTACAGATAACACCTAGAGCACAACTACACCCCCCTTCTCAGATTGCGAGTACCCGGGACTCGTCCTCCGGGATCTATGCCCGAACTAGGCGGCAGGGCAGAGCAGCTCCGGGCCGAATATGTGCAGGCACCCGTGACACGGGACTGGACGAACGAGGGGACGACACGGGGAGGAAAAAACACTCGGGGGGAAGAATGACCCCGAGGACCGAGAGGATGCAAAAGAAGATGACCGAGAGGAGACCGAGAGCCAGCCGATGAGCCTGGAAGAAGATGCTAGCACGATGATTTATCGCAACGAGAGCAAAGATGGATGCCTGAGAATCCTGGGGTCACGATGCTCCCCCTATGTTTTCAAAGTCCTAATTCCTTGTAATGGATCTGTGAGGGCTAGGGCTGTCAATACAGCTCAGAACAAGACCTGAAAAGACAGACCGGATGCTACTATTGAGAGATAAGATTCTGATATCTGAGCTCCCCGGCCGAAAATTAAAAGGCGCTGGCACCTGGCCGATGAATACAGAGATCGGAGATGTTAAGAGGGACCCCGGGGATTCCGGGATGCCCCTCAAAGGGCTAGAGAAAAACAGGTGCGACATAAGACAGACAAAAGACACGAAAAGCACGAGAGACAAGTGACGCAACACCCACGGAGACTGCTCTGCCCTGCGTGCCTCGGCGCTGCGATCAAACAGATCATCTTTAGGGGGCCTAAGGGGCCGCTTCCTGGACGTCCCCATCTGCAAATCTGCCTCCGAGATCCCCCCTAAAATGTCCACACCCACCACCTCGCTCCCACCCCCTATGTGTTGGCAGCCCTCCACTTATCTCTCCGAAGTCCGGGGATGAGAATCCGGGTCTGCTGGGAAGGAAGGAGGCCCCGCCCTCTGGGAGGTTCCTGCGGTCACCGGGCTGATGTTTCCGAGTCAGCTAGAATAAAGAAAAGGAAACATCACTGCTTGTGCTAAGAAACTCATTGGCCAAAACCTGACAATTCCCTTACTCACCGTGTCCAGAGAAAGCCCGGGTCTTCGGGACATAAGCTTCGACAGCTCTCAGAGGCTGAAGCCACCGTCAGAGGGTATGCCTGGCTTAAGAAGAGAGAAAGTGATGAGGCGTGGCTGAAAATGGAGTTGACCCACCCTCCTCCTCCCGACATCCCGGTCTCACCGCAAGTCCTCTGCCTTTGTGGAAGGCACGCCGGATGGCACCCTCAAAAAGGAGAAGGTGAAGGCTTCATCACAGACTCCTGTAATGCTTTTAGAGGGGTCTTCAGAGCACTGAACCAGGTCTGGCAGCCAGCTCCCGAGGAGGTGTCAGCTTCAAGTGAGTGCACTGCTAAAAAACACAAATAAAGTAATGGATAGTGAGAGCTGCACCTGAAATTGAGACCTGACTAAAAGAAACTACTCTGCCCACAGGTCACAGCTCACCTCGTCCACATGAACTTGTCTGCTGATATCCATCTTGAACTGCTGAAGAAAGCACTAAGAACAATACTGTAACACAGTCACCTTTTATTCTTCCACTGCAAATACAGTGACTGACCTCCAGGGGGAGCCCCCTCCCAGAGGATGGGCCCTCTGACTCCGATTTAATCCATCTGCATCTGAAAGGAAGTAAGGACAAAAGTCAGAGCCCTGCAGGAGACATTAAGACCACTACACATCCTGGCTCACTCTACAGATAACACCTAGAGCACAACTACACCCCCCATCTCAGATTGCGAGTCCCCGGGACTCGTCCTCCGGGATCTATGCCCGAACTAGGCGGCAGGGCAGAGCAGCTCCGGGCCGAATATGTGCAGGCACCCGTGACACGGGACTGGACGAACGAGGGGACGACACGGGGAGGAAAAGACACTCGGGGGGAAGAATGACCCCGAGGACCGAGAGGATGCAAAAGAAGATGACCGAGAGGAGACCGAGAGCCAGCCGATGAGCCTGGAAGAAGATGCTAGCACGATGATTTATCGCAACGAGAGCAAAGATGGATGCCTGAGAATCCTGGGGTCACGATGCTCCCCCTATGTTTTCAAAATCCTAATTCCTTGTAATGGATCTGTGAGGGCTAGGGCTGTCAATACAGCTCAGAACAAGACCTGAAAAGACAGACCGGATGCTACTATTGAGAAATAAGATTCTGATATCTGAGCTCCCCGGCCGAAAATTAAAAGGCGCTGGCACCTGGCCGATGAATACAGAGATCGGAGAGGTTAAGAGGGACCCCGGGGATTCCGGGATGCCCCTCAAAGGGCTAGAGAAAAACAGGTGCGACATAAGACAGACAAAAGACACGAAAAGCACGAGGGACAAGTGACGCAACACCCACGGAGACTGCTCTGCCCTGCGTGCCTCGGCGCTGCGATCAAACAGATCATCTTTAGGGGGCCTAAGGGGCCGCTTCCTGGACGTCCCCATCTGCAAATCTGCCTCCGAGATCCCCCCTAAAATGTCCACACCCACCACCTCGCTCCCACCCCCTATGTGTTGGCAGCCCTCCACTTATCTCTCCGAAGTCCTGGGATGAGAATCCGGGTCTGCTGGGAAGGAAGGAGGCCCCGCCCTCTGGGAGATTCCTGCGGTCACCGGGCTGATGTTTCCGAGTCAGCTAGAATAAAGAAAAGGAAACATCACAGCTGGTGCTAAGAAACTCATTGGCCAAAACCTGACAATTCCCTTACTCACCGTGTCCCGAGAAAGCCCGGGTCTTCGGGACATAAGCTTCGACAGCTCTCAGAGGCTGAAGCCACCGTCAGAGGGTATGCCTGGCTTAAGAAGAGAGAAAGTGATGAGGCGTGGCTGAAAATGGAGTTGACCCACCCTCCTCCTCCCGACATCCCGGTCTCACCGCAAGTCCTCTGCCTTTGTGGAAGGCACGCCGGATGGCACCCTCAAAAAGGAGAAGGTGAAGGCTTCATCACAGACTCCTGTAATGCTTTTAGAGGGGTCTTCAGAGCACTGAACCAGGTCTGGCAGCCAGCTCCCGAGGAGGTGTCAGCTTCAAGTGAGTGCACTGCTAAAAAACACAAATAAAGTAATGGATAGTGAGAGCTGCACCTGAAATTGAGACCTGACTAAAAGAAACTACTCTGCCCACAGGTCACAGCTCACCTCGTCCACATGAACTTGTCTGCTGATATCCATCTTGAACTGCTGAAAAAAGCACTAAGAACAATACTGTAACACAGTCACCTTTTATGCTTCCACTGCAAATACAGTGACTGACCTCCAGGGGGAGCCCCCTCCCAGAGGATGGGCCCTCTGACTCCGATTTAATCCATCTGCATCTGAAAGGAAGTAAGGACAAAAGTCAGAGCCCTGCAGGAGACATTAAGACCACTACACATCCTGGCTCACTCTACAGATAACACCTAGAGCACAACTACACCCCCCTTCTCAGATTGCGAGTACCCGGGACTCGTCCTCCGGGATCTATGCCCGAACAAGGCGGCAGGGCAGAGCAGCTCCGGGCCGAATATGTGCAGGCACCCGTGACACGGGACTGGACGAACGAGGGGACGACACGGGGAGGAAAAGACACTCGGGGGGAAGAATGACCCCGAGGACCGAGAGGATGCAAAAGAAGATGACCGAGAGGAGACCGAGAGCCAGCCGATGAGCCTGGAAGAAGATGCTAGCACGATGATTTATCGCAACGAGAGCAAAGATGGATGCCTGAGAATCCTGGGGTCACGATGCTCCCCCTATGTTTTCAAAGTCCTAATTCCTTGTAATGGATCTGTGAGGGCTAGGGCTGTCAATACAGCTCAGAACAAGACCTGAAAAGACAGACCGGATGCTACTATTGAGAGATAAGATTCTGATATCTGAGCTCCCCGGCCGAAAATTAAAAGGCGCTGGCACCTGGCCGATGAATACAGAGATCGGAGAGGTTAAGAGGGACCCCGGGGATTCCGGGATGCCCCTCAAAGGGCTAGAGAAAAACAGGTGCGACATAAGACAGACAAAAGACACGAAAAGCACGAGAGACAAGTGACGCAACACCCACGGAGAATGCTCTGCCCTGCGTGCCTCGGCGCTGCGATCAAACAGATCATCTTTAGGGGGCCTAAGGGGCCGCTTCCTGGACGTCCCCATCTGCAAATCTGCCTCCGAGATCCCCCCTAAAATGTCCACACCCACCACCTCGCTCCCACCCCCTATGTGTTGGCAGCCCTCCACTTATCTCTCCGAAGTCCGGGGATGAGAATCCGGGTCTGCTGGGAAGGAAGGAGGCCCCGCCCTCTGGGAGGTTCCTGCGGTCACCGGGCTGATGTTTCCGAATCAGCTAGAATAAAGAAAAGGAAACATCACTGCTTGTGCTAAGAAACTCATTGGCCAAAACCTGACAATTCCGTTAGTCACCGTGTCCCGAGAAAGCCCAGGACTTCGGGACATAAGCTTCAACAGCTCTCAGAGGCTGAAGCCACCGTCAGAGGGTATGCCTGGCTTAAGAAGAGAGAAAGTGATGAGGCGTGGCTGAAAATGGAGTTGACCCACCCTCCTCCTCCCGACATCCCGGTCTCACCGCAAGTCCTCTGCCTTTGTGGAAGGCACGCTGGATGGCACCCTCAAAAAGGAGAAGGTGAAGGCTTCATCACGGACTCCTGTAATGCTTTTAGAGGGGTCTTCAGAGCACTGAACCAGGTCTGGCAGCCGGTTCCCGAGGAGGTGTCAGCTTCAAGTGAGTCGAAAAAATCTCAAGTGCAGTACCGGACGCTACCTGGAATTTCCGGAAGTTGTGTTCCTCCTAAAAAAACAAAACCGAAAGCTCTTTACCACCTCTGAACACACAACCCAAAATCATTGATGCAAATACTCACTGTTTTTGATGCTGTTTTCTTCACTAAATCTTCAAAGCCTTTGCTGTTTTAGATACCTAAAAGCATTTCCTGAAAACAAGCTGAGATAAGGAAAAACAGCCTCTTCACAGAAGTGGCAGGAGAGCCCTTATCCTAGCTGATCCCTGAGAGGGAATGAAGGCCCTCAGCAAAACCTGGGGTTAATATACCCCTGATTGGGCCCCGCCTGGCACACCCAGGAAGAGGAGGAGCAAATCCCACCAGGGATAAAAGGCCTCAGAAGAGCTGCAGCTGTTTGGCTCTCCTGACTTGAATTCAAGAGGAGGAAATTCAAGGAGAAAAAGGTGAGTCTTTTCTCAATATAAAAGAAAAGTTTTCAGGGAAATGAAAGCACTTTCCTTTGGGCAACAACTGCTTTGAGAAAAAGGGCAGAAATCAGGTCAGAAATAAAACTTTGTGTTTCATCAGCATAGCTAAATAACTCAGGTAATTTATTAAGCTGCATAATTGCCCCTTAGCAATTGCTAAGCAGTGCAGCAAATGTGACTAAGCAGTTGGGACTAGAAAGGAATGAGATGAATGGCCTAAGTCTCACAGACACCTCCATTTAGGGTTATCTATATTATAAATAGAAACAGTAAAAATGAAAATTCTCTGTGAAGCAAAACTCACCCCCAGTTCCCCAGTCTTCAGTTGGGAACAGTTGTTTCACGTTCCAAAGGCAGCAAGGCTCGTAAGTGACGGCGGCTCGGGCGTGAGAGAAATGCCGATTCCTTCAGAATTTTAGCAAGCGGAAGCAAAGCCGTAAATGGCGACTGTGGGCCTTTTCCCCGTGAAACTAAACTCATCCTCCCGGTTTGCTAATATGAGTTTGGGGGAGTCGTTTGTCGCTCCAAAGTCATCGAGGGTTCTAAACGGTGGCTAAACGAGTCAGAGAGAAATCCCGATCGGTTTGAAATTTTAGCGGGCGGAAGCCCGGTCTCGGGCACGGGCCCTGGACGAGAACATCGGCGCTTTTCTCTCTGAAACAAAACTCACGTTCCCAGTTTCCCGATGCGAGTTTGGAGGAGGTGTTCGTCACACCAAAGACGGCCGAGTTTCTAATCGGCGGCAGCTCGGGTCCGGCACGAATCCCGATCCGTGCGGCGTTTTAGCTCGGTCTCGGGGGGCAGGGCCCCGGACGCGAACGGTGGCCTATTTGTCTGTGAAATAAACCTCGCTTCACCGGTTTCGTAACGCCTATTTAGAGGAGGCTTTCGGCACTCGAGGAATAGCCGGGGTTTTAAGCGGTGGCACTTTGCGTCGGAGAAATGCCGGTCCGATCGGCATTGTAGCGTGAAACATCTCGGTCCTGGGCACGGAGAGCTGGAGACGAATGGCGGTCCTTTTCCCTGTGAAAAAATCCTCGCTTCCCCAGTCTCCCGGTATCGGTTTTGAGAAGGCTTTGGTGGCTCCAAAGGGAGCCGGGGTTCTAAGTGGCCGCAGCTTGTGTCCGGCAGAAATCCCGATCCGTTCGGCATTTTGGCGGGCGGAATCTCGGTCTTGTGCGCGGAGCGCCGGGCCCAAATGGTAGCCCTTTTCCCCGTGAAACAAAAATCCCTCCCGTCATCTTGACGGAGGCCGTGCCCGAGACCGAGACGCGGGACTCTATGATCCGAGTGATAAAAAGCACTTTCTTGTTCTGACTGCGCCTTAAATACCGTTATAAATGTTCACAGGCAAGCGCTTGCGATTGCTTGAAAGTTCAGGTTGCTCAGCTCTCTGACCAATAGCTCCTGCAGCTCGGTTTGGGACACATCGGTCAAATCCTTATCTATCTCCGATTCTGTCCGGCAGTAGATTTTGCCATTCGTTGTGCCGTAGAGGGCTTTGTTCCCTAGCGTTGCGGGGCTAGCGCTCGTAAAGGCAAAATCCTGGCGTACGGTTCTTGAACCGTGTGAGTGTGTCCTGATCGTGAGAGCGAGTGGGAAAGAGAGCTTGTTTGAGATGTGCTTTTAGCAGGAAGCGAGTGGGAGTTTGGACCCGCGGTTCAGTTCTCGGGCGACTGAAACGGCCGGGGAAAAACGAGGCGAGTGGGGTGCGTGAAACCCTTAAAAACTCCCTCCCTGCTGTTACCGTGGTGCGTGCGTTGTGGTTACCAAAGACAGTATATTCACTCTAACTGTATTTCTGAGGCAATACTGCCTTTTGACTTGTGCAAAAAGTTATAAGGGAAGCACAGCCCGAGTGAAAGAGTTTATTAGGAAATGAGGCATGAATATGATTTTAAGTACAGAGGCTGTGTTTGCAGATTGTTGAAATCAGAATAAGAGCAGCGTCAGTGTAAGGATCCAATCTAACCGGATGAATAGAAGCAATTCCTTTACCTCAGTGGTTTGGGCTTGACCCACGGGAGTTTGTGAATTCAGTGAACTAGTGGACAGACAGGAGGAATAAGAGAACATATTTTAAAAGTTTATATCGGACATCTGCTGGAGGACTTGTGGCTTTGGATTGGGAGCTGTGGAAAATTTAGAGAGTTAAGAAAGAGTGAATGAAATAGCTTGTATTTGTAAGAATTTTCCTGCAGTTTTTGGTGCATCTAGAGGTTGGCCTCGTGCCTGGGTGCTATTACTATCGTTCTTCTGCTAACCAGCACAGTAAATGTAAACAACAGCTCCTTGATGGAGCTGGTAAGTGGAAAGTTACATTTAGTACCCGAGCTGTGGGCTGTAAGAAAAAGTCTAGGAAAGGATTGCAAGGATCTTGTCTTGCTGAGTGAAAAGCAGGACAAGAAGCAAAGGACAAGATAATAAGAACTAAAGCAGAGGTACCGGTTTTGTTAAGGAGGGATGACGGGAACTAACCAGAGTAAAGAGATCCCTAAAACCAGTCCTTTGGGGTGCGTTTTGGCACATGGGAAGGAGCTAGCGGGGCACGGAGGCTCAGAGAACCAAAAGACCCTTGAAAGGTTTTGTACACAATGGTGGCCGCTTTATAACTTGAGGGGGGAGCCAGGTGGCCCTCAGCTGGACATTTACATAATGAAACTTTGTTACGGCTTATGTTATTTTTGAGACACGGAAATGGGAGGAGGCGACTTACGCTGAGCGTTTGGGGGTTTTTTTGGTTTTTTCTCTCCTGAATCACCCTGAGTGACAGAAAGATTGTGGACCCAGAGCCCCCTCTGACCCCTTGGTATCGGTCTTAGAAAAAGACAACGAGACTAAATTAAAATAATGTTGCAGTACGTGCTCTGTAAACCGACGCTGCGCACGCCCTGATAAGGTGTATCCAGCTAACCCTCTGGAATAAGAACCGGGGAATTTGTTTGAACCACCCGCTAAAAGGCAAAGGGGGGTGAGAGGGGAAGCAAATTTAAGACGGTTATTAACCTCAACTCCTGCTTTACCTTCTACTTCTGAAAAAAAAAAAAGCCAGCTAGAGTTGCTTCAGCTCCTATTCCCTCATTCCACCTCCTGAAATTTCTATGTCCCATCCCCTGCTCCGGTCCCACTCCACCTCCTGAGATTTCTTCTTCTATCCCGACTCCGGCATATGTTCCATCCCCTGCTCTAGTCAAAGCAATTTCTATTTCAACTTCGGTATCCAGAAGGAAGAAAAGGTGATGATCAAAGAAGAGGAGACTGAAAAGAGGAACGGAGCAGAGGATCTTACCCTAGGAGACCCTCCGGATGCAATAAAAGTAGGGAACAAAGAAAAAAAAACTTTTGATAAACACGGGAGCAACATATTCAATGCTAAATAAAGCCTTAATACCAATAACAGATGATTATGTCACGGTAAAGGGGGCAACTGGCCAATCTGAAAGGGCTTATTTTTGTAGCCCATTGAAATATAAGTTTGGGAAACAATGGGGAATTCACAGGTTTTTACGTACGCCCTATGCTCCATTAGCGCTTTTGGGTAAGAATCTATTGGAACTATTAAAAGCAAAAATAATATTCAAAACTGGGGAAATTAGTTTGGAGGTAAATGATCAGCAATACGTGGGACTGTTAAATTTAATGCTAATAACCAAAGATATTGCGGCTGAAAACAAAGAAGAAATTATTAAGAAAATAATAGATCAGCTGCTCCCTGGGGTGTGGGCCTCCAATATACCGGCGAGAGCAAAGAATGCTCTGCCTGTACAAATCTGGCTTAAAGAAGGAAAACAACCGGTTAAAATTAGACAATACCCCTTAAAAAAGGAAAGTAGGGAAGGGATTGGTCCAGTAATTAAGAACTTTTTGCAAATAGGACTACTAAAAAATGTCAATCTGATTTTAATACTCCTATTTTGTCTGTAAAAAAGCCCGATGGATCGTACAGGTTAGTACAAGATTTGCGAGCTGTTACCGGCGGTAGCCAACCCCTACACCTTGTTAACTCGTTTAACATCCAAACTAACCCGGTTTACTTTTTTAGATTTAAAGGATGCTTTCTTTTACCTTTCTCTCCATGAAACCAGCCAGAAAATTTTTGCATTTGAATGGGAAAATCCCAAAACTGGACGTAAAACTCGGCTCACGTGGTGCGTACTACCCCAGGGGCTCAAGAACTCCCCTACCATATTTGGAGAACAGCTGGTAAAAGATCTAGAATCCTGGGAAGCTCCATCAGAAGAGGGACAGCTGCTACAGTATGTGGACGACCTCCTGATAGCTACTGAAACTCAAGAAGCATGTATGGAGTGGACGGTAAGCCTCCTAAATTTTTTGGGGGTCTACAGGGGTATCCCAGAAGAAAGCCCAGATGGTGACATGAACAGTTGTCTATTTGAGTTATGAGATTAGTGCTGGACAAAGAACCTTGGGACGGGATCACAAGGAAACAATACGCCAGACCGCAACACCCCAAGCGGTGAAAGAACTGAGAACCTTCTTGGGCATGACAGGGTGGTGCAGACTGTGGATTTACAATTATGGGCTGTTAGTCAAACTCCTATATACCTTGATTACAAAAGGAAGCAGAGATCTCCAGTGGATGAAAGAAGCAACACGAGCCTTTGACCAACTAAAGAGGGCTCTCATGTCAGCTCCGGCCCTGGGACTTCCAGATGTGAGTAAACAGCTCTTTCTGTTTTCTCACGAATAGCAGGGGATTGCTCTGGGAATACCAGCGCAAGACCCGGGCCCGTACCGGAGGGCAGTCGCCTACCTCTCCAAACAGCTGGACGCGGCAGCCAAGGGGTGGCCAGGGTGCCTGAGAGCTGTTGCAGCGGTAGCACTGAACATCCGAGAGGCACGCAAATTCACCCTAGGCCAGAAGATGACCGTGGCAGTATCCCACACGGCGTCTGCAGTCCCAGAGGTGAAAGGAAGACGTTGGCTTTCCCCACAAAAATTTCTAAAGTACCAGGCCATACTAACAGAATAAGATGATGTTGAAATTGTGGTAACTAACACCGTCAATGCAGCTTCTTTCCTCAGCAGGAGTATGGGAGAACCAGTGATCCATGACTGCCTGGAGACCACTGAAGCCGCTTACTCCAGTCGCCCGGATCTGAAGGACACCCCTCTCGGGGACGCCGAGACCTGGTTCACTGATGGGAGCAGCTACAGCATCAGTGGAAAAAGACATGCTAGGTATGCAGTTACCACAATAGAGAGGTGATAGAGTCCGGACCATTGCCAACAAATACCTCTGCACAGAAGGCTGAAATAATCACCTTAACCCGGGCCTTAGAGCTAGCTGAAGGAAAAAAACAACATGTATACACCAAAAAGTGAGCTCTGAATTGGAAAAAGGAAATGAGCTGGTGGACTGTGATAGGTTGACTTAGGAAGAAGAAACTCAGAAGACATTCTTCCTAAGGGAATTTCCTCTGTGGGGGTTGGGATACCTGCAACAGCCAATTAGAGAAAGTTAGTTCGCCCCGTGAACACACATTTTGAGGAAGGTAATCTGGAACCGACCCTCTTTGTCTTCCGGCGGCTGAGCAGGTAACATCAACCCGAGCTTCCCTCTCCCTCATGTGGGGGGGGGGAGGCTCGGGAGGCCGCTTGGGCCCCGTTTGCCAACGAGGGGGACCCGATGGCCAGGGGGAGAAAAAGTTGTGTGATAAGACCTTCACGGCTTCCTCCTCCACGGGCCTGCGGCTCTGGCGTGGGGGGAGGCTGACTCTTGCTGCCGCCGGACGGGCCGGGCCTGCCCGGGTGGCCATGAGCAGTGTGGGGGCTGCAGCCCAGCCCCAGAAAGGCTGATTAACACCTCAGCTGCCTCCCAGCTCGGCCTGAGCCTGGCCCAACTCTTGTAGTTGTGTTAAACTTTAACTCTTTAGTGCTCAGATAAGATTTGCAAAGCCTCCAGCCTTTCCTTTGAATATGAAAGGGAATAAGAAGATTTCTGAAGTCAGTGATGTAAGAGCTAAGTTTTTAAGATGGAAAGAGAATGAGAAGATGCTGAAATGGCTGAAAATCTTTTTGTGAAATCGTAGGAATGAACTGATGTACTGAATATTCCTATAAACCATGGAAAGAGACATGGGGGGATGGAAATGTTCCATTTAATAGATGATTTGACTAAAAAGCACCTGTGTTGAGAATTTCTGTCCTGAGAAAAGAAGGGGATTTTGGTTTTCTGAAGATGAAGCCTGAGCAGAGAAAAAGGAGACAAAGAGAATCTTTGCTGTCAAACATTTCATTCTTAAAAGTAATACCCCATGAGACAGACATGGCCCACATCTACAACTTTGGGACGGTTGTAGAGTTGGGAGGAGCGTCACGGTTGCAGGTTCCCGGGCGGATGCAAATCGTGAAAGATAAAACCACAAGAGAACTGGTTTTTTCCTTCTTGTGGGAAAAATCCCTACAACTTCCACAAGAAGAAGCTTCTTTCTCCAGAAGTGAACTGAGAAAGACTAAATTGGGCACTGACCGAAGTATTTGTTATATGCTTGTTTTGTTGTTATGAAGATTGGGAGAGGGAGGGAAGGAGTGATCTAAAAACTCTTATTCTGAAAAAAATTTTTTTTCCTCTCTTTTTGTTTGTGTAGTTAATAAATTTTCTTTTATACTCTCTCAAGTTTTAGGCCTGCCTTGCTCTCTTACTCCTGGTTCTGTCTCACAACAAGAAAAATAAGTTTATTCAAATTAGCAACTCAAACTCAAGACATGGACAGAAAGGCAAAAGAAACAGCTAAAGGTAAGGTAATTATTAAAACAACTGAGGCATCTTTAATTCTAGATGGGCAAATTTCTATGAAAGGTAAGCCAGGATACAATAAAAGGGACAAAAGGCTCATTGGAATGAATAAAGTGAGTAAATGGGATGAGTAAATGAATAGATGGAGCGAGTAAATAAGTAAGTAAATAAAATAAGTTTTAAGTGCTTTTAGAGAGTAAAAGATCTTAGATGCCTGAGAAGTAGCACATGCTCTAGTGAAGGTTAAAAAACATGCTAGTGTTTCCTTAAGGGCTCCAAGAACCTAGCTTCAGATACAATAGTCAAGAATATTGCTTACATTTTTCAGTTAAAACAAGATAGGCCACGTGCGTAGTTTATACGTAGCCTAGCGTGCTAAAAAACTACAATTCTAATAGGTTAAGGAGTAGCGGTCCGAGTTTGTGTCTTAGCTTGCTTGGAAGTTTCTATAAAAGAACACGCCTCGGGGAGAGCCGGGGCTTCATGCCGTGGCTTTATGCCATTGCTTTAATGCCTTTGCTTTGCTCTGTTTTTGCCTTTGAGACTGATGCAGTTCTACAAGAAATAACTTTACAGCAACCGTTAGCTGCTTCGCTTTTTTAAAAAGGAGAACAAGCCCAACAGCGTAGGAGCCCTTAAAGGCACCCGGAGGTTTCCAGAAACTCGTTACACTCCCCACGGATGAAGACCCGTCTATTGGCCAAGGACCACGAGGACGTCCGTCTCCTCTGCTGGTAGCTATTTTCCCTTCCCTCTCTCTTTTTCTCTCTGTACTTTGTTTCTTATATGTCTCTACTCGATCGCAACTGAGTTGTTGCCATCTAAAAAAAATGCATTGCTGTGAAAAAACTCATTTTGTCCCCTGCCATTTGCCTGTTAGCACCTTTGAGATCAAAAGAACCATCACGAGCCCCGCCCCGTATCAAGCGGATCGTGAGGGTAAATTGGTGTCACGGACAGGATTTTCTGGCAGACAGAAGGGATGCGAGGTTGTCTGTAGTCTGTAGCAGGGGAAGGAAGTCTTACTCCAGCCGCACCTAGCTGGCCACCTTGAAAGGGTGAGCCTGTCTAGAAAGCAAGGGGGGTTTTTCTGATTTCCCGCAGACTGCAGACACCTTGGTGTAAAGCATCCCCACACTCGCTCGAGGGCTCTGTCGTCAGAATTTCACAAAAGATCTACTGGTGCAAAAGGCGGGACGCTGTTGTTGTTGTTTTTTATGATGTTTGACTGCTTGGTGTAGCTAAGAGACAACCCGGTGTTTTGTAACTAAGGACTGCCTTCCAAGTAGTTTGGTCTCTTCACCCGCACAGGGAAGCGAAGGGGGGCACACAGGGGAAGCTGTTTCGTTGTGTGTGGTAACTTAAGAGATAGACCTCCCCGTTGTGGTTTTTACTTTTCCCTTCACAAAATGACTGAGAATTCCACTGTAACAGATAAAGCTGCATTTTGTGCTCTATTAGCTAAATATAGGGGCAGACCGTCCCAAGGTGGGTAAAAATGGGCCAACAAAAATTGGTTTAATCTAGAAAATACCATTGATAGAATATGTTCTTTTGCAACATGAATCAAAGTTCAGACGGGGCAACAAGATAACCGTACTCTGCTCGGTTTTGGGAGCTTCTCTTTGTCCTGGTTTTGGGCAAATTTGGGGGGAAAACCTCCAGAAGGAGCCCCCAGACAGCAAACCCCACGACTCCTCCCCCCCACCCCACCGGGTTCGGGAAGAATTTCCTCGGAGAAGAGTGGGAGAAAAAACCTGTTTATTTAACAAGCAAGACACTCCCCAGCACAGGGAAAAAAGACAACACCAGCTGACAAAAAAAACTCTTTCACCGTTCTGAAGGGATGACAAACTCAGTCTCTCTGGCGAGTGGTCGCTCAGTTATCAGTCTCTGGCGCTGGGGATGACTGCTGCCGGTGACAGAGTGTAGACTCCCGGTGTTTCTTGGGGTTTCCCAGGTCCCCGTCCGGAACAGGTTCAGATGGTATCCAGGAGAGGGAGGGGACGGGGTGGAAGAGAAAACAGTCCAGGGAAAAAGTTGGACTGCCTAGCTGAACTAACTAATAAGGAAAAAGCAAGGGCAAAGCGAAGGAAAGAAAAAGAGGCAGAAGCGAGCAAGCAGGCAAGCAAGCAGGCAAGCAAGCAGGCAAGCAAGCAGACAAACCGAGCTAAAACCTCTCCTAAACATAGACCATGGGGGAGGTGAGCCGGCTGATAACAAGACAAAACAAAGCTTCACTCTCAGAGTCAGTCCTGGAAGCACAGGACATAATACCAAACATAATCAGGACACACGATTGGAGATACAAACACCATAACATCACCCTAGGACATTCCACCCCTTATCTCCATATCGTGAACATACTAAACAGCATGTAAAAACTTCAGCAAGTAGAAATTTCCATCTTTCACTTACTCGGACACATTTTCTTCCATCTCACTTGCTCAAACCTTCGACACTTACACATTTCCTTCTATCTCACTTGCTCAGACCTTTGACACTTACATATTTGCTTCTGTCTCATGCTGCCTCACCCCACAATCAGATCTCCCTGAGGCACACATCGTGTTGTTCCATCTCTCTGCATTACCCACCATGTACAACCTGGTCCTTGAGCAAAGACAATCCCACGAATGGGTTTGTCTGTACTCGGGGCAGAATTGATCCAAACTGCCTTCCCTAACAAACCTCTGATATGTGCCACTGGGACTTTGTCTCCATCTACCATATTCAGGGGCTCAGACTGGGCAGGGCCCGCTCGGTTGGTGGAACCCCGGGTGTTAACTAACCAAGTGGCCTTTGCTAAATGCTGCTCCCAGTTTTTGAATGATCCCCCACCCAATGCTCTCAAGGTGGTTTTTAACAGTCCATTGTACCTTTCCACTTTCCCTGCAGCTGGTGCATGGTAGGGGATATGGTACACCCACTCAATGCCATGTTCCCTAGCCCAAGTGTTGATAAGGCTATTCTTGAAATGAGTCCCATTGTCTGACTCAATCCTCTCAGGGGTGCCATGCCTCCAAAGGACCTGCTTTTCAAGGCCCAGGATGGTGTTACGGGCTGTAGCGTGAGACACAGGGTAGGTCTCCAACCATCCAGTGGTGGCTTCCACCATGGTCAGTACATAGCGCTTGCCTTGGCGTGTCTGGGGCAGTGTGATGTAGTCAATCTGCCAGGCCTCTCCATATTTGTACTTGGACCACCGCCCCCCATACCAGAGGGGCTTCATCCGCTTGGCTTGCTTGATGGCAGCGCATGTCTCACAGTCATGGATAACTTGAGAAATACTGTCCATGGTTAGATCCACCCCTCGGTCTCGTGCCCACTTATATGTGGCATCTCTGCCCTGATGACCTGAGGCATCATGGGCCCATCGAGCCAGGAACAACTCTCCCTTGTGTTCCCAATCAAGGTCTATCTTCGACACCCCTATCTTTGCAGCCTGATCTACCTGCTGATTGTTTTTCTGCTCTTCATTAGCCCTACTTCTGGGAACATGGGCATCTACATGGCGAACCTTCACAGGTAATTTCTCTAACCGGGTAGCGATATCTTTCCACTCTTCAGCAGCCCAAATTGGTTTTCCTCTACGCTGCCAGTTAGCCTCTTTCCATCTCTCCAACCATCCCCACAGAGCATTGGCTACCATCCATGAATCGGTATAAAGGTAAAGCTTTGGCCACTTCTCTCTTCCTGCAATGTCTAAGGCCAGTTGAACCGCTTTGAGTTCAGCAAGTTGACTGGATCCACCCTCTCCTTCAGTGGCCTCTGCTACCCGTCGCGTGGGGCTCCATACGGCTGCTTTCCACCTCCGATTCATCCCCACAATGCGACAGGAACCGTCGGTGAATAGAGCATAGCGTGTTTCCTCTGCTGGCAGTTGGTTATATGGTGGGGCTTCTTCAGCCCGTGTCACTGGTTCTTGTTCCTCATCTGTGACACCAAAACTTTCACCTTCAGGCCAATTTGTAATTACTTCCAAAATCCCAGGGCGATTCAGTTTTCCAATCCGGGTGCGCTGTGTAATGAGGGCAATCCACTTGCTCCATGTAGCACTGGTGGCATGGTGGGTTGAGGGAACCTTTCCTCTGAACATCCACCCCAGCACTGGTAGTCGGGGTGCCAGAAGGAGTTGTGCTTCTGTGCCAACCACCTCTGAGGCTGCTTGGACCCCTTCGTAGGCGGCCAAGATCTCCTTCTCTGTTGGGGTGTAGTTAGCTTCAGACCCTCTGTAGCTCCGACTCCAAAATCCTAATGGTCGGCCTCGAGTCTCACCAGGCACCTTCTGCCACAGGCTTCAGGACAGACCATGGTTCCCGGCTGCAGAGTAGAGCACGTTCTTCACATCTGGTCCCGTCCTGACTGGGCCAAGGGCTACTGCATGAGCAATTTCCTGCTTTATCTGGGCAAAAGCTTGTTGCTGCTCAGGGCCCCAATGGAAATCGTTCTTCTTGCGGGTGACCAGGTAAAGAGGGCTCACGATCTGACTGTACTCAGGAATGTGCATCCTCCAAAAACCTATGGCGCCTAAGAAAGCTTGTGTCTCCTTCTTGTTGGTTGGTGGGGACATAGCTGTGATTTTGTTGATGACATCAGTAGGAATCTGACGTCGTCCATCTTGCCACTTCACTCCCAGGAACTGGATCTCTCGAGCAGGTCCCTTAACTTTACTCTTCTTGATGGCGAAGCCGGCTTCCAGGAGGATTTGGATGATTCTCTCTCCTTTCTTGAACACTTCTGCTGCTGTGTTCCCCCACGCAATGATATCATCAATATATTGTAAATGTTCTGGAGCCTCACCTTTTTCTAGTGTAGTCTGGATCAGTCCATGGCAGATAGTAGGACTGTGCTTCCACCCCTGGGGCAGTCGATTCCAGGTGTACTGCACTCCCCTCCATGTGAAAGCGAACTGAGGCCTGCACTCTGCTGCCAGAGGAATGGAGAAAAATGCATTGGCGATATCGATAGTGGCGTACCACTTTGCTGCCTTGGACTCCAGCTCGTACTGCAGTTCCAGCATGTCCGGCACGGCAGCGCTCAGTGGTGGAGTCACCTCATTCAATGCACGATAGTCTACGGTCAATCTCCATTCTCCTTCAGATTTACGCACAGGCCAGATGGGGCTGTTGAAGGGTGAGTGGGTTTTGCTGACCACCCCTTGGCTCTCCAGCTCACGGATCATTTTATGGATGGGAACCACAGCATCTCGAGTTGTTCTGTATTGTCGGCGATGCACTATGGAAGTGGCAATTGGTACCTTTTGCTCTTCTCCTTTCAGAAGTCCTACAGTACTTGGATTCTCAGACAGTCCAGACAAGGTGTTCAATTGCTGGATGCCCTCTGTCACCACAGCTGCTATCCCAAATGCCCACCTGAATCCTTTTGGATCTTTAAAATACCCCCTTCGGAGGTAATCTATGCCCAAAATGCATGGGGCCTCTGGGCCAGTCACAATAGGATGTTTTTTCCATTCATGTCCAGTCAAGCTCACATCAGCTTCCACCAAGGTAAAGTCCTGTGATCCACCTGTCACACCAGCAATAGAAACAGATTCTGCCCCCACATATCTTGATGGGACTAATGTGCATTGGGCACCAGTATCAACCAAAGCTTTATACTTTTGTGGTTCCGATGTGCCAGGCCAACGAATCCACACAGTCCAGAAGACACGATTTTCCCTCGCCTCTCCCTGGCTAGAGGCAGGGCCCCTCTAAGCCTGTTTATCCTTCTTTCCTTGGGCATATGTCTTAGAGGTTCCTTCAAGGGGATCAGATATATCATCATCATCATACCTGGCAGCTTGGCTACGGGCAACTGGAGCTGCTCTCCTTTTGGTGGAACTTCCTCTTTGGGTCTTGCCTTCCTTCAATTCACGCACCCGTTGTGCCAGAGCAGCAGTAGATTTTCCATCCCATCTCCTCATGTTTTCTCCGCAATCACGTAGGAAGAACCACAGCTCAGCTCGTGGGGTGTACCTCCTCTCCCCATCAGGGGAACGTCTGCGTTGGATACCAGGGCCTCTAATTTGTACTGCTGAGATTTGGAGAAGGTCCTCTTTAATCTCCTCCCTGAGTCTTTTATGATTCTCCTCTATCTTGTCTTCTAATTTCTGCAGACGTGTTTCCACAGCTGCAATTCTGGCATGTGTTGGGCCATGCACAGCATCTGCATATGCTCGGAGCTTCTTTGCCATATCAAGCACGGTCTCATCCCTCTCGTCCCGCTTCATTATTGCTAAAGCAGAAGCGTATTCATGGGGCCCAAGTCGTACAAGTTTTCGCCACATCACAGATGTACATGGTACCAAGTCCGGATTCCTAGTTGTTATGTCATCTGAGAAGATAATCTCTGCCACTGCCATTTCTCTCAGGCGTTGGATCCCTTGTTCTATCGTCTTCCAGTGGGTCTGCTGCATATAAAGATCATCTGCACACAGGTATCTTTGTGCTACACTGTCCAGGACCCGTGCCCAGAGGCTGTGAGGGTTAGGCCCTCTCATCATTCCTTGGTCGATGACAGGATCATGTGACAGGGATCCCAAATGCCTGGCTTCAGTGCCATCCAGAATTGTAGCCTCGCCTGCAGCATCCCAAAGACGGACCAACCAACTAATTATAGACTCATCAGGTCGTCAGGTGTAATCCTTTCTTAGGCCACGGAGGTCCTTTAGGGAAAAAGACTCAATATTGGCCTCTGATCTTTTACCAGTTGCTTTGACTCCTGGTTTTATGTCAGGAGGCGTCGAGGGTCCTTCTCCTGCATCATCATCATCATCATCATCATCCACTGGTCGATCAGTCTTGTCTGTGCACTTTCCACTTCTCGTGCTGGTAGCAACAGCCATTGGTTGAGGCTTACTGACAGGTTTAGCTGCTGGCTTAGGCTCACTGTTTGGTGTAGTTGTTGGCCTCGAGCCTGGAGTGTTGGCTGCAGCCTGAGTGACTGGGATAGTGGCTGATTTATCTGCCTGTCCCCCTTCCTCTGTCTGCTGCCCTACAGTATCTAGCAGGGTACGGTAAGCATATGCCAGGGCCCAGCTCACTGCAATGATCTTCTCCTTAGAATTACCATGGCACTTCTCTTTCAGGTACTTTGCCACCTCAGCTGGGTTCTGAATTTGTTCACATGGAAAATCCCAGGATGTAGGGTCAGAAAATTCCTTTAAGATTTGGCCCATATCCTCCCATTTCCCACACCATTCAGGATTCCTCACGCCTGGCTCTACTCTGGGGTCAGGGGTCTCAGCCCCTCTAGAAATCTCAGCTCTCATTCTAGAGAAACTGCAGACTGTATAGAGAAAGCTTACTATATTAAACACCAGAAAGATGGTCTCTTTAACACTCAGGGGGAACTGAACATTCTCTAATAAGGATGTAACAAATTCAGAGGAGAAGAAGGAGAACAAAGGCTGAAAAGCCTCATCCCCTGCTTCTCCTCTAACAAACTGAGTGCACAACCACAACCAAGAACCATACCTTCCTGGAACAGATTCCAGCACCTTTATAAATCTCCTGCAGGCCATTAAAATCAAGCCCAGCCCGATGGATATTTTGGTCAATGCCCCTCTGCTACAGAAATTACGCATTAGGGACAATACCAGAGCTATTTCTGGATAAGCAAATAAACCCAGGGACCACAAAGGTATTAAGACTTCAAAAAACCCTAGGGACCAAAAACCCATGCAGGCCTCCACCCCAAAAGACATGAATTCCAACAACATAGCCAATAACTGCTCTATACCAACACAAAAGAATTTGAACCAAATTATTATTAGAACAGGGTTTTTTCCCACTTTCTCGAGCCTCGAGTTGGGCGCCAATTTATTTGTCCTGGTTTTGGGCAAATTTGGGGGGAAAACCTCCAGAAGGAGCCCCCAGACAGCAAACCCCACGACTCCTCCCCCCCACCCCACTGGGTTCGGGAAGAATTTCCTCGGAGAAGAGTGGGAGAAAAAACCTGTTTATTTAACAAGCAAGACACTCCCCAGCACAGGGAAAAAAGACAACACCAGCTGACAAAAAAAACTCTTTCACCGTTCTGAAGGGATGACAAACTCAGTCTCTCTGGCGAGTGGTCGCCCAGTTATCAGTCTCTGGCGCTTGGGAATGGCTGCTGCCGGTGACAGAGTGTAGACTCCCGGTGTTTCTTGGGGTTTCCCAGGTCCCCGTCCGGAACAGGTTCAGATGGTATCCAGGAGAGGGAGGGGACGGGGTGGAAGAGAAAACAGTCCAGGGAAAAAGTTGGACTGCCTAGCTGAACTAACTAATAAGGAAAAAGCAAGGGCAAAGCGAAGGAAAGAAAAAGAGGCAGAAGCGAGCAAGCAGGCAAGCAAGCAGGCAAGCAAGCAGGCAAGCAAGCAGACAAACCGAGCTAAAACCTCTCCTAAACATAGACCATGGGGGAGGTGAGCCGGCTGATAACAAGACAAAACAAAGCTTCACTCTCAGAGTCAGTCCTGGAAGCACAGGACATAATACCAAACATAATCAGGACACACGATTGGAGATACAAACACCATAACATCACCCTAGGACACTCTTGTAGCTGCCGTAGAAACTCGCCCTAAGCGAGGAAGCGAGGAAAACACAATCGTAGATTCTTTACAAAACTTAGTTGAAATTTTGTAAAAACAATTAGATGAAGAAAGGAATGAAAATCGTTTGTTATGAGCTGCCCTAAGAGAAGAATGTGCCAAAAAATCAAGGCAGATTGAAACACCCACAGAAAGAGAGGAGAAGGAAATTGTTCATATTAATCAAATTTATCTCCACAGACGAGCCAAATTCCTTTAGGAAATCAAATAGGAAGTTTGTTAAAAGGATCTGTGTGACGTTCATCGTATGTAAGAAGCTTAGATTGATGACACCGAGAAGTCATATTACTATAAACTGGGTGATAAGGATCAACGCTTAGATGAGAGCCATTTTTTCCTATACAGTGAAACAAATTATAATTGTCCATAGTGAATGAGCCTAAAATTTCTAATTCTTTGAAGGTCAGATTTATCAACTCTAGAATTATCAATCTAAGTTCGTTGTCTCGAGCTAGGGGTGGGGAAAATGTGATGATTATTATATGGCCAATATTTATCAAAAGTAACATTATCAAAACCTTCTGGGAAAGGCACTCCAACTACATGAGTAAAGCTTCCTTGTAAAAATAAAAACAAAAGGTTAAAAACACCATACACCTGCACAAATAATAATACAACTCCATCTTTTTTCTTGATCCGTTCCTGGCAGTCAGTTTTCTCCCGGTGATTCTGCGCAGTTTCGTGTTCAGGTGCCTGTCTCCTGGCTTCCACTCACAGGGTCACTAGCTGGATAATGAATGGAGCAAAGAGCTGGAAAATCGAACAAGGCACACAGCAAATCTCTTCCCCACACGGTGATGGGTTTCTGCACCAGATAGGGGCGAATCAATGCTTTCTTTCCTTCTGGTCCTATAACAGTAATCATAGATTTACTTTGCAAGCAAGGAGTGCCACCTCCGTGTAAGGGTCGGTCCGAAGTTCCCCTCGATTTTGCCTCCCGACCGTCGCAAGGAGACCTCGAGGACCCCCACCCAGGCTGACTCCCAACAATGGTTTGCCGGCCGGGCCAAGGTGGATGCTCGTGACTGCGTGCTGGTGTATTGTGTTCACTGGACTGTGCTGTCGTGGCACCAACCAGAGGTCGCGTTGTACCAACTGAGGACTGCTTGACCGTACCTGTCTCCTGCAGCACCACACAATGGTCCATAAATCTTCCCACCTCTTGGCCAGAGGCCGCTCGCTTTGGATAAGGACTATAAAGAGCGACCCTCTGGAAAAGACCTTTTGAGATCTCTCCACCGAGGAAGACACGTCTACCCCCTGGAGAAGACCCCTGAGATCTCCCCACGGACGAAGACTCGTCTATCGGATGACCCACGAGGACGCCCGTCTCGTCTGTTGGTAGCTATTTTCCCATCCCTTCCTTTCCTTCCCCTTTCCCTATACTTTGTTTCCTATACCTCTCCCCTTTACCGTAACTGAATTGTCGGCATTTGATGAAATGCATTGCTGTTGTTGAATAAACTGATTTTGTCCCCTGCATTTTGCCTGTTTGCACCCTTCTGATCAAAAGAACCATCACGAGCCCCGCTCCGCATTAATAGAGGATCGTGACATTAAATTGGCCTCACGGACAGGATTTTCTGGCAGACAGAAGGGATGCGAGGTTGTCTGTAGTCTGTAGCAGGGGAAGGAAGTCTTACTCCAGCCGCACCTAGCTGGCCACCTTGAATGGGTGAGCCTGTCTAGAAAGCAAGGGGGGTTTTTCTGATTTCCCGCAGACTGCAGACACCTTGGTGTAAAGCATCCCCACACTCGCTCGAGGGCTCTGTCGTCAGAATTTCACAAAAGATCTACTGGTGCAAAAGGCGGGACGCTGTTGTTGTTGTTTTTTATGATGTTTGACTGCTTGGTGTAGCTAAGAGACAACCCGGTGTTTTGTAACTAAGGACTGCCTTCCAAGTAGTTTGGTCTCTTCACCCGCACAGGGAAGCGAAGGGGGGCACACAGGGGAAGCTGTTTCGTTGTGTGTGGTAACTTAAGAGATAGACCTCCCCGTTGTGGTTTTTACTTTTCCCTTCACAAAATGACTGAGAATTCCACTGTAACAGATAAAGCTGCATTTTGTGCTCTATTAGCTAAATATAGGGGCAGACCGTCCCAAGGTGGGGAGGAATGGGCGAACAATAATTGGTTTAATCTGGAGAATGTGATTGATAGAATATATTCTTTGCAACATGAGTCAAAGTTCAAACTGGGCAAAAATAAAACCATGCTCTGCTCGGTTTTAGGAGCTTGTCTTACGGCAGCTATAGAAACTCGCTCTGAGAGCAGAAATGAGGAAAGAACAATTATAGACTCTCTACAAAATCTTGTTCAAATTTTGCAAAAAGAATTATATCAAGAAAGGAATGAGAACCATTTGTTGCTAGATTAAAATAATTTGTTAAAAGCTGCCTTAAAAGAAGAATGGGACAAAAATTCAACTTAGGGTGTAACACCAAAAGAAACACAGGAGAAGGAAGCTATTCACATTAATCCAATACACTCTCAAAAAGACCTAATTTTGATGAAAAATTGTGGGCAACACTGCTGCCCCAACTTGAAACCTGTGATTAAAATAGAATATGATTATATCAGTGATGCACCCCTCGAGCAAACTTCTCCACAAGTTCTGAACAATGTACCAAATCAATCTCCTCCACAGGCTCTGGGAGTTGAGCCAAAGCAGTACACCTGCACTGGGCTTTCCCAAGGGTCTGAACATTCCCCCACTTCGGCCCACCACACTTTAGCCCAGGAATTAGAAAAGATACCCAAACCTGACAATACAGCTGTCTATCAATACATTGATGATATTCTGGTGGGAGGGGATGAAATAAAAGTAGTGGGGGATACCCAACAAAAAAATAATCTCTCATTTGGAAAACCCTGATTTGCAAATTTCCTCAGAGAAAATTCAAAAACCTTCTCAGGAGGTAAAGTTTTTGGGAATTTGGTGGAAAGGAAGTATGACATGTATTCCACCTGATACTCTAACCTCCCTGGATCAAATTAAATTGCCTGAATCCAGGAAAGAGATCCAACAGGCTCTAGAATTATTAGCGTTCTGGAGAAAACACATCTCAGTCACTATTGAGACCCCTCCCCCTGACGGGGTGGCCCAGAGATCCTCAGTTGGGAAGTGGTATGCCCAGATAGAACATTACTGTAACATCTTCTCAGTAACAGAAAGAGCTCTAAAAAATCTGGCAATACAAGAAACTGAGAGCTTGGCTAATAGCCATGACAAACCTGCCTTGGTAAGTAAAGTAGCCACTCCTTTCTCCCCTGAACAATCAGCAAATTCTTGGTTCGCTGATGCCTCTGCCAAACGAGAGGGAAAGGTGGGGAGATACAGGCCAGTAGGCCTCCCCACTTCTGCTGGTGAACAAATTATTACTGAGGGAGAAGGCAGCTCTCAGGCCGGTGAGCTGACAGTTGTTTGGAGTGTTTTCCAGCTTGAGGTACAGAATATCTCTCTTGTTTACATCTACACTGACTCCTATGCTGTGTTTAAAGGAGGTACAGAGTGGCCCCCTTTTCAGCAGCAAAATGATTGGGAAGTTAACAGAATTCCAGTCCACGCTACGCACTGGATAGTTCCATCATTTTAATCTCCTGCCTCCTGGAGGCAGACTCTGCTGTGTTTACTTTTCACAGAAGAACACCGAGGGACATGAAGAAGCACCCCCTTAGTGTTGGATGGCAAAAGCAAGGTTTTTCCTCCTTCACGGTGACACAAGGTGATGATGTCACAATAACTCGTAAATTAATGGCCGGATCCCTCATCAAACCTGCATACGGTTATGGCATAGGACCCCACGGCCGGACTTTATATTGTAGAACCCAAACTCAAGACTGTTGGCTAAATCTAACTGCTATACAATTTTCCTATAAAACCACGTGTGGAAAAAATGATACAAAATACTGGGGGGAACTTGATGTTAATGTTGTAACGCCTACTACCCAACCACCGGTTGTGTTGAGCCCTACGATTTTTCAATTTGGACCATATGTAATTAGAAAAACTGGCCAACAACAAATATCGTTTAATCCGGCATGGTTTCTCAAACAAATCAAATTGCTGATGCAAAATAATGTCTCAGAAGTTCAGCCAGCTTGTTCACCCTTTCTACAGACTTCTTTTGAGGGACGGACAACCTGGCTGTGGAAACGGAATCCTTCTAAAAAAATGAATGGCAAGAGACATAACCGGTGTTGTGGGAACAGGATTAGGAATTTTGAATACCATCGATTCAGAAGTACTAATGAATAAATTGGCTACCACAGCTGGAGATGTAACCAAATTACAACGGCCCCTGCAAACAGCCTTAACAGCTTTGGGGACCCAACAGTGGTTGTTATCAAACATATTACCAAGTTGGGACGTAAATGACCACAAATTGATAATCGATGCACTTGGTACTACACAAAGTAACATCTCTTTGGCTCTCAGTTGTATCCGGGCCCAGTTGTGGATGCAGTCGGTTGCTGCTTTAATTATAAGAGAAGGTGAGGAAGGCACTTTTCCCACTGAAATTTGAAAAATACTCTGGGAAAGTGCCACTGATTTTGAAAAAGAATTCCAGTCCTGGTGGAACTTAGTAAATTTTACCTACGATCCCAGCGCAAACACAGCCACAGCCTTTGTACTGACAATTCGTAATGCTTCAGTGCATTCGATATTCCCTATCATTGCATTAGGGTTGAACCATGATGGAGCTATTCTCTATCCTTTCGAGCATAGGGAATGGGCCCGTCAAATCGGTGGGAGGTGGCAAACCGTCAATTTGGGAACTTGCATTGTCCGGGAACAACAAGGGTTTATCTGTGAAAGTAATGCAATCAGAGCTCAAGATATTTGCTTGGATACAGAACAGAATGTTTGCAATTTTGAAATTCATCCAAACGAGATTCCTGAAATAGTACTGGTATATGTAGGAAATGGATGTGCATGCTTTAGAAGTGCTTGCGATAGTGTTTCCATAGAAAATTTAGTAGTGAATACTAAAAATCATTCAAACTTTTGTGTCTGTAACTTTACTAGGATTTCATGATGTGATTTTTCCTATGTAGCCCCAGTTACTTCTCACCATCTTTTGCAGTCAAATTGACTGATCCACCATCTATTGCCCACTCCAATTGGAATGAACCTCTCTCTGGTGAAGCAATTGTTGCTCCACCAAGATCTGATCGAAATTTTGGAGAAGATCAAGAAAAATGGACAGAAAACTCTAATAGCTGTTCATCACAATGTGGAAAAAATACATCGTGTTTTGGAAAGGGTAAAGACAGATGCTGAACACAGGTGGTGGGATACTCTCTTTGGGTGGTCACCTACTGCTAGAGGTGTCCTGAACAAATTGTGTCATCCCACCATTGTTCTTTTCATTTTGGTTTTGTTTTATCAGCAATTCTATACATTGTGACTTGGAGAATAATGAAACGGTTAGCACAATTGGCATCTGTGACAGATGTATCCAGATCGGTTACTGTTGACATCCCTAGGGTTATTGACACAAGGTTTTAAATAGGATAAAATATTTTAACTAGAATTGATTATCTTCTAATTGCAATTAGAATTGTTTAATCAAAAACTTGCTTTAAAAAAATTGATTTATTTCTAAACAAAATTGAAAAAAATTAAAGAATTGAACAAATTGTTTGAAATTGTTAGCAATCAAAAAATTGAATATAATTAATCTGTTTTGTTTTCCCTTTTCTCCTTTTCCTTATCCTGTCCCTTATCTTTTTCCTACTTTCCGGTCTCTGTTTTCCGGGATATGCTACCAACTTGGACGAGTCCTGAAGACGCCACAACTGAAGACTTCACTACAACTCTACAAAGGGGCGCTCTTGACGACGATCGTGAGTCACGGGGTGGTGTAAGGGTCGGTCCGAAGTTCCCCTCGATTTTGCCTCCCGACCGTCGCAAGGAGACCTCGAGGACCCCCACCCAGGCTGACTCCCAACAATGGTTTGCCGGCCGGGCCAAGGTGGATGCTCGTGACTGCGTGCTGGTGTATTGTGTTCACTGGACTGTGCTGTCGTGGCACCAACCAGAGGTCGCGTTGTACCAACTGAGGACTGCTTGACCGTACCTGTCTCCTGCAGCACCACACAATGGTCCATAAATCTTCCCACCTCTTGGCCAGAGGCCGCTCGCTTTGGATAAGGACTATAAAGAGCGACCCTCTGGAAAAGACCTTTTGAGATCTCTCCACCGAGGAAGACACGTCTACCCCCTGGAGAAGACCCCTGAGATCTCCCCACGGACGAAGACTCGTCTATCGGATGACCCACGAGGACGCCCGTCTCGTCTGTTGGTAGCTATTTTCCCATCCCTTCCTTTCCTTCCCCTTTCCCTATACTTTGTTTCCTATACCTCTCCCCTTTACCGTAACTGAATTGTCGGCATTTGATGAAATGCATTGCTGTTGTTGAATAAACTGATTTTCTGCCGTTGAATAAACTGATTTTGTCCCCTGCATTTTGCCTGTTTGCACCCTTCTGATCAAAAGAACCATCACGACCCCCGCTCCGCATTAATAGCGGATCGTGACGCTCCGATGTCTGCGAGGGCACCTGAAGGACTTACAAAGTTCCAATTTCTTGGCCAAACAGAATGAGATATTACAGTAACATCAGCTCCTTTGATATCAGCGCCTGTGATATCAACTTGAGTTCCACACTCTGACAATTCGCAAGTCAGCAGTGGTCATTGGCGAAACAAATCCGGTTGCTTTCCAGGGGTTCCTGGTGTTGTTTTAAAGTCCCCTTTTCCCTCCAGGGTATTGTTACATTCGTCAGTTTCTCGTACCGCAGTGGCAATCGGCGTTATCTTCCCCCGCCTTTCTCGCGTCTGGAGAAGCTGGCAGGGACTGCTCGGAGGGGATCGGCGGTGAGACTTCAGGTGGAATGCGGGACGGGGAGCGGTTTCGGGACAAAGATCTCCACAAGCAAACGGCAAGCCGGGAGTAAATCTGTTGCTATTTTGTTGCGGTGAGAAATGTTATATAATTTAACCGCTACAGAGTCCCAGAAGTCTCTAGTACAGATCTCTTCAGAGTTAGCATTTGGGACATGAGTTATAGTCCATGTTACAATCTGTTTGAGCTCTTGCTTAGGCAAGACTTGATTCAATTAAAGATTAAAAATGCTGATACACATCCCTCTGATTTGCAGATATATTCTGCCCCGTGATTACCCAGTGCGCACCTGCTGTCTTCCTCTGCAGCAGAAGCCGTCGAGCTCCGGTCCGCGTACCGTCCAGCAGCAACGATGTCCAGGCACCGGTCGCTTTTCCTTCAACGTGCCTAATCCTCTTCCCTTTCAAGTTCACCGGGAGGCCTCTTACTGAAGAATATTCCGATTCTGCCCTTTAAAATCTGGGCGCCAATTGTAAGAGCCGAAATCGAGCGACGCGGGGCTCCGGGCAGCTCTTGAAAACGCCGTTTATTATATCCAAATGATACAGCCATTCACGGGTCGTGGGTGACAAGAGCCCAGCCCACAGCCTTTTCAGCTGTAGGTTTGCCCGAAGCCCCCTCCGTCTCTGGTGACGATGCGTTATACGCTTTTCATTACAGAGCGTCTTAACGCACGACAACCAAGCAATACTTTTACTATTACCTATGACCTATCCTAACTACTAACATTACAGTATTCGTGTTGCTATTTCCAGTCGCAAAAGGTTAGGATGTTACAGTTTACGCTAGAAGGCGTTGTTCAGTTTTCTTGCAGTGGAAAATTCTGAGATCTCTTCTCTACTTGCAACATTGGCTTCCTTGTTTGTCTGTGAAAATCCTTTTGTTTGGTAAAACATCTTTTGTTTGAGGAGGGTTTTTCCTTTGCTCTAAGCCAAAAAATCCCCTTCCAACTCACTTGCTCTTTGCCTTCTAGTCACCCAGTAAGGCTGGCTCAGCAGTTCTTCTCTTCTATATCAAAACATGCTGTCATTTCTATTCCTTCTTCAGATTCTACATTCAAAGATCTTTCTGTGACACGTACGTATCTGTGAGAACTTCCTGTCCAATCCTTATCGTTCCCAACACATCTGAATAGCCTTGAGTTACAAATTCCACCGGAGAAAATTAAAAAACCTTCTCAGGAGATGAAGTTCTTGGGAATTGGGTGGAAAGGAGATATGACATGTATTCCACCTGACAGTTGAACTTCCTTAGATCAAATTAAAATGCCTGGATCCAGGAAAGAGCTTCAACAAGCTCCAGGACTATTAGTGTTCTGGAGAAAACACATTCCAGATTTTTCAATAATTGCCAGGCCTCTTTATGACTTGCTGAGGAAAGGGGTGAAATGGGATTGAACTTCTCAGGAGGAAGCGCTGCAATTGCTGATTTTTCAAGCGACTGCGCATCAAGCTCTAGGCCCTATTCATCCCACAGATCCTTTCCAGGTAGAATGGAGATTTCCCACCTCAGGGTTGTCGGTGCGCATATGGCAAGGGGGCCCGGAGGGCCCTACAAGGCCAGTGGGTTTCTATTCCTGTGGTTTTAAACATGCCGATAAAAGGTACGCTACTTGGGAAAAGGGACTTTTTGTTGGTAGCTTAGCTCTCACAGAAGTGAAGAAAATTACAGGTCAACAATCACTTGTATTGAGAGGCCCTTTCAAAATTATTCAAGTGGTTACCAGCAGGACCCCTCCCCCTGAGGGGTAGCCCAAAGAACCTCAGTCAGGAAGTGGTATGCGCAGATCGAGCATTACTGTAACATCTTCTTAGTAACAGAAGGAGCTGCAAAAAATCTGGCAATACAAGAAACTGAAAGCTTGGCTAGCGGCCATGACAAACCTGCCTCGTTAATTAAAGTGGCCCCTCCTTTTTCTCCCAAAAAACTGGCAAATTCTTGGTTAGCTGATGCATCTGCTAAACGAGAGGGAAAGGTGTGGAAATACAGGGCAGTAGCTCTCCATACTTCATCTGGTAAGCGAATTATTAGTGAGAGAGAAGGCAGTGCTCAGGTGGGTGAGCTGATTGCTGTTTGGAGTGTTTTCCAGTGTGAGGCACATAATACCTCTCTTGTTTGTATTTACACTGACTCCTATGCTGCGTTTAAAGGATGTACAGAGTGGCTTCCTTTCTGGCAGCAAAATGATTAGGAAGTCAACAGAATCCCAGTATAGCAAAAAATTCTAAATATAGCAGGTCAAGGGAATTTTGACGTAGGTTGGCTGGCTTCTCATCAGACAGATGGAAATCCAGCCGGCGAGTAGAACAATGCAGCTGATGAGTTAGCGAGAGTGAATCCCCAGAAAAATGAACAAATTACAGAGGACTGGGAGCACCTGCTAGAATGGCTGCCTATAAAAGACGACACACAGGTGCGAAAGATTTGTACAAGGAAGCCCTTGCTCGTGGCTGGCCTGTCACCAGGGAAATGCGCAAAACGTGCGTATCAGCTAGTGAGCGATGCCGTGGACGATTTGAAAGACATCCTTTGGAAGGTGACCCGTTGTGCTTAAGGAAGGGTAAAGGCTTATGGAACACGTGGCAGATAGATTATGTCGGTCCCTTTAAAAATTCAGGTGGCAAACATTTCGTGATGGTAGGAATGCAAATAATATCGGGGTTAGGTGGAGCTGAAACTTTTAATAGAGCTACAGGAGATAACACTGTTAAGGCATTGCAAAAATTGTTTGGAACTTTCCCAAAGCCGCAGGAAATTCAATCTGATAATGGGTCTCGCTTTACTGCTAAAGTAGTACAGGGTGGGACAAGGCAGGAACGAATAAAGCGGACTTTTCACACCCCCTATTACCCACAAGCCAACGGAATTGTAGAAAGGACTAATGGTCTCCTAAAGCGACTCCTAAAACCACGAGTGAAGTTGGCATCTTCGATTATGGCAAGCTGTAAAAGGTGTCTTGGTTTGAAAGACAGGTATTTGCTAAGGGAATGCAAGAAACCCTTCTCTGGGATGGAGAGTGCAGCCCCCTCCCTTCCAATTATTATAGTTTGAAATCAGGCAGAAGATATGGAAGATAGGAATAACAGTTCTTTACTAATATATCTAACGTGGCAAACAAAAGAAAAAACAACAGCTATAAAAATTGACAGCAAAACAGAACACTATAACTCAGTTCCAGTCCTTTTTTGGCCCCAGGCTCCCTCTCCCTGTGCTCAGGTACCGGTCGTGGGAACAGGGCAGATCCCGTGCAGCTGAAGGGGGCTGGCTGATGGCCCGGGTGTGAGAGGAATGGAGGAGCGACTCCCCCCTCACGGTGTCGGTCGTGGTGCTCGGCAGAGTTTCCGGAGGAAGTAGGACGAAGGGGGAAGGCGGCGGTGCGATGTCCGACGGCAGGGAACGTGGCTCCCGGCGTTGGGACCGCGGGGAGGATGCTAGGATGCCCCGGCCGTCTTCCTCTGACTCCATTAGCGAGTGAGAGAGCACCCTGGCCCCCCCATCCCACCTTTGCTTTTCCGATATTCCCCCTGTCCCCACCCTCCTGAGAAAGAAAACTGTTACTACTAAGGTGCAGCCACAAATACTTAGCGTAACAATGGGGAAAATTCCACAGAAAGAAAAGGGAACAATTCAACCCCCAACACCTGAGCAACCTGTTTTAGTAAACCTCCGTACAGTAGAAGTACCGTTAGCGTTAAAAACCCCTTTGAATAAATAGGCATGAGTAACCACCGATGCTTTGGGGAAGGAGCGTCGGATTAGTACCCGTTGGATAGTTCCATCGTTTTGACCTCCTGCCTCTTGGTGGCAGACTCTGTTGTCTTTGCTTTTCACGGAAGAACACTGAATGACATGAGAACGGTTAAACAGTGATAATCTTTTTGATACTTCTCTGTATCCTACCGCAACGCCGTGGCCAAAACTCGGCTGAGTGGCCATGGTCTGAAGCTTCCATCAGGTATACCGGTGCTCTAGGACCGTACCCCAGAGATCGTCGCCCAAACCCAGCGACGGTAGTATTGCACGATTCTGAGGTATACGTTCGAGTGACCGGGGTTGGGACAAAAAGGATTTGGGCTAGGGTACTAACGGGAACGATTGGTGACAAAATTAAGGTAGGATGCAGAAAAATGGAGAAATCCCTTCACGAGAAAGCTACTACCATTGCGATCACCGGCAATTTTTAAAATCGGTTATAACCGGTAGTTTGCAGCCCAACGTTACAGCGAGTCCTTGCCCCACAACAGTATGGTCATGTGAAAAACAAGTCTCTCTTATACTGTATTGTCACCAGGAACAGGTTGATAATTATGCCTTGGAACCCATCACCAACAATGTGGAAATTAGAAAGCTTTGTGTGGACAAACTTTCTGACTGTTGGTATAACTTGACTTTAACTAGACCAACCTATGTAACATGCTGTCAGAATGACACAGCAGATGGGTCCGGCTTGAAAGGTCTAACCTATAGGTTCAAAATAAACGCTGTGAAAAACCAACGTTGACCGCACTAATTGCACACCGTGGTGTAAGCGCTCCCCTGGTGTTGGTTGAGAAACACAATGTTCTTCCTTCTTTCCTGGTAATGCAAGGTGATGATGTCACAATAACCTGTAAATTAATTGCTGAGTCCCTCATCGAACCTGTATACAGTTATGGCACCTCATGGCCGTGTTTCGTACTGTAGAATCCAAAATCGGGATTGTTGGCTAAATTTAACTGCTGTACAATTTTCCCATAAAATCGTTCAGGACATGTACTTTCCATCCCGATTTTTCTTTCCAGGTAAGTGCTGCCTTTTTTGTTCTCCTTCCTGCATCTGTGTATACCGTAATACCTTTGACAGGTTGTGTCTTTACCTTTGGTTGCTGTAACAATTGCTGTCTTGCTATTACTTGTAATCGCGCATCGGATGGTTGTCTGTTATGCACGTGGCCAGCGTAGTCTAGGAGAGCTATTTGTAGGGTCTCTGAGCATCTCAACATGAACTCAAACAGTTCAGTTTTTAATGGTAGACTGATATGTTCCGCCTCTGTACAGGTGATGTCGAGCCCCCGTTCCCATGCTTTCCTAATGAGATGTTCTATTACCTCTGTTCTTTGCCAAATGCTCACGGGCAGCGTATGTGGTGGAAAGGCCAGTTCCAGAATCGTTATCTGATTTTGTTGCTCCTTGCCTTTCTGTTGATTTTGCCGGCCGCGTGGTCGTTCCCGTGATTGTGTTTGCTTGGCACAATCTCCCGTAGGATGGTCTCCCCTTTTTCTTAATATCAAGCAGGCCGCTGGTATGAGATAGCAAATAGAGCATCGGCATGGTTGAAAATAGGAACATCTAATGGCACATCTGACAATGGATGACCTGCGACAGATGACACTGGACGCTGACTCAGCTTGTTAAGGCAATCGCGTCATTCAGGAGAAAGACAGATTGGATTATTTGGGTCCGCACTTTAAGCAGACTTGTAAGACTTGATATCTCATCGTTGAGGATCCCTGCGACAATTCTAAACCGCTGCGAATCTCCAATTAATTTCTGAGCATGGTGAAGTGTTGCAATAGTAGTTGTACGTAGCACCATGTAGGTTGTATCTTTTCTGGTGCAATTAATAAACTTTTTGACAACAGCTGAGTGATAATGTACTGTAAAGTATCATTAGTAAAGGGTTCTTATTGACATAGCAGGATATCATCCATGTAACGATAAATAATTGTGCAAATTTATGACAGATAGGCTCTAATGTCCAATGAACAAACGTTTGACACATAGTAGGAAGACTTTCATGCCAGGTGGAAGTAGTACACGTTCATATCCTTGTGAAGGACTTGCTTTATTTATTGCTGATAAAGTGAATGCAAATCACACTGTATCATCCTTTCGCAAGCGTATAGTGAAAAATGGTCTTTGAGGTGAATAATCAAGAGATGCCAATTCTGAAGCAACATAGTTGGAGTAAGCATTCCTGGTTGTAATGCTCCCATGGGACACGGCTGGTCGTTCGCTTTTTGGAGATCGTGTAACCGTCGCCATTTGCCTGATTTGTTAGGAATAAAAAATGGGAGCGTTCCGCAGACTAATGGAATGTTGTCTATGTTTGGCTTATAACTGTTCTTTCGCTAATTCGTGGGCTATTTTCGGCCGCTCTTTGGACAAGGTCCGCTGCTCAACCCATACTGGTCTATGGTTTTTCCATTGTATTTTTGGGGTTGGCGGCAGAACGGCAGCGGCTGCAACTAAAAAGGCGACTGAGAGGCTGCGGGCGACGTGAGAGTTGCTCCTAGCTGATTTAATGCATCTCGACCGATTAGGCCTCCTAAATTTCCAAGTAAAGACGTGACATATGGGCGTTGTGTGGCTGTTTGCCCTTCGGGAAATCTCACTTCTATGGCATGGACACTTCCCTATGGTATAGGATTCCCTATTACGCCTTGTACTGCATGCACAGTTTCTTGAAGAAACCAATCTTTGGGCCAGCGTTCTTTGTAAATGATGCTAACATCAGCTCCTGTATCTAGCATAACGGTGACTTCTTTTTGAACCATGCCAGATCGTAAGGTTGCTTTCACCATTGGTCTCTGTTTCATTTGCTGTACTAAATTTACTACTGTGTCTCCAGTGGATCCGAAGCCTTTAATTCCTCTCTGTGGTGGAGTTCAGAAGATGGCCCTTATGTAGGAATTGTTAAATATAGAATCAATTGTGCAATTCTGGTTGCCTTGGAAATAGGAAGTGGTGGTGATAAAGTGTAGGCACGCACTTGAATCTCTCTGGTGTAGTCAGCATCGATTACACCTGGGAGGACGATGAGTCCTGCAAGTCCAGCAGAAGATTTTCCAGTTAATAATGCCGCAAGTGCGCTGTCTGAGGCGTATATTGCTCTGGTGACACCTGTTGGAATTTGACACGCAGTTTGATTGATAAGAGTAACGGCTACTGCTGCTGCTGAATCGATTGCCAAGCTCGCTGTGGTCGCTGGTGGGTCAAGTTGTTGGACAGCGTTGGGCCGACTGCTTGTGTCACCGCACGGCGGCTCTTTGTGCTTTGTAATCCGTTTTTTGCAGACCGACGGGCGGCTGCGGAACGGTTGCCTTTTTGACATCTATCGCACCGTACTGACGCTTGGCATGTCTTTTTGAAATGTCCCTTTGCCCCACATCGCTAACATGCGCCTCGTGTCTTTGAAGGTCCTGACTTTGGTGTTTGGCCTATTTTGCTTACTGCAGCAGCAAGTAAATTTGTGGCTGGTTTTATGGCCTCTGCTACGGCATTGGCGACAACTTGTCCTTGTTGGGACTGAGATGCTCTAGTAGCCGTATCTGCTACAGTAGATCGTTTCTGTTACATCAGCATCTTTACCCAAAGTAATCAACAAAGGTTTTGTTTTGGAAATAGCCTTTTCAAATGCCACTAACTTGAATGTTTTTTGTCACGCCTTGTCGGTTAAATCATTCTGATTGCTTCAAGCTGCCCATAAGCGATGAATAAAATTGGTATAAAGGTTCTGTTATTCCTTGTTGAACAGCTGAATAAAGAGTACGTGGTTGAGAATCTGGAACGACATTAAAAGCCTGTCTGGCTAAACGTGCAGATAAATGATGTGTTCCCAATGCGTTCAATTAAGTTGAACGTCAGTTACTAAATACCCCTGATCCGGTGAGCATATCTGGATTTAGTGCATTTAGGATGTCATTTGGATCCCTAGGTCTACGAGCTTCGGTGACTGCCGATCTGGTCCGCTCCTTTACCTGTATGACGTGTTGAGATGGTGTCAATAGTAATCGTGCTATTTGCCGACAATCGTGAGGTGAATTTACATTGGCGGTGAAAATGCGGTCCTGTGTAGTTCTGGCAGCCTCAGATCTAATTCCATGTTCTGTCATAGTTTGTTTGGTTTGTTGCAAAATTTTCCAATGATGTTGTTCGTACCTAGGAGCTTGTTGATCATACAGAATTGCGCAAGCTAAAGCTTCAGCTGGTTGCCGCTCTCCTTCAATGATTGCATTGCAAACTATTCCTGACCGTCGTTTCCTGATGATATTTTTGCAGAATGTTCTTCGGCACCTGCTGGGCCTGGGATTGGGCCTAGATACGGAGGTGGAAGGATTTGCATTGAAGGTGCTGACGGCTCTGGTCGTAGCATCTGCAGTAATTGCTGAACTGACTGTGTAGGAGGACTGCGCTGTTCTGGGCAGGCAGTTATGTTTTGTTTGTGCCCTGTGTTGCAACTTTCCATTTGATGTGTTAATTGTTCAACTTGACGTTATAACTTTTCCATTGGAGGAGTAAAGGATTTAACCAATTTTCTTTCTTCAGGTGTAAGTTGCTCCTCTTCTTTTTCCCTATCAACATCCTCTTCCAGGAAGGGGTATTAATTCTGGACCACACAGAGGAGCAGACAGAGGGATAGCAGGATATAACTTCGGCTGGCAAGGTGTCTCTCCCTGTTCTTTACTTACCTGGGACTTCGGCAGGCTACCTGACTCTCCGTGTTCTTTCTGAGACCCTACTTCTGACAGTCCGGCTGCAACTCCTTTCTTATCCCGTTTTATTTCCACATTGGCTATCGGAGCAGATAACTCTGCTTTTTGCTCCGTTACTGCATTAGACTTAAAGATTACGCTTGCTTGGGTTTTTAACACTTCTGCAACAGAGCTCCATTGTTTTCCCCTTATTCCATTTACTGGCTGTACGCTCCCTATCCCAAAAAATGCACTGAGGCAGCCTAACCGAGACAGCACAGGAGATGATAACCCTGTGTATTGTTATGACATAGCTTGCACAGGAGCAGCTGGAAACTTGGATTCAGCTTTCATCTCTCCAAGTGTTTATAATCGTTCCCCATGTACTCCCAAAACAAAGAGTCTCCGTGCCCTTGCCAATAATTGTTTAATCCCACAAACGGTCCCCTAGCTCACTCCACTCATCTTCCATAAACAACACAGTGGAGTATTTAAAAAAACAATTTTCTCTTGACCAGATAATGAGCTTTCCCAAGCCTTTTTCATCTCCTCTCCTCTCTTAGTGAGTATGCTGAGGAGTAACCTTTTAGCCGCTGCAAATTCTATATCCATTCTAATGGTCTGCATTGGGATGACGGGAAGGTAATGAGCCTCCTACAGGATGCCGACGACTTTGGTGCTGATGCCTCTTGGACCTTGGCCTCGCCTCAGATCTCGTCCGTCCTCACTCTTCTCATATTTTACTCACCTTCTGCGTCGGGATTTAATCATCTGCAGCTGAAAGGAAGTCAGGACAAAAGTCAAAGCACTGCAGGCCAACATAGCACCACCAGAAAACTTATGTCAACCTAGGAAAACCATCCAGAATCCTACTACAGACTGCATTATAACTTTCAAGTCCCCGGGACTGAGCCTTTTACACGCACACTGCGCAGCAGGGAAGAGCAGCCCCAGGCCAGACACAAAAACGCCTCTGACACAGGGGATGACAAACAAGGGGACGCAACAGCAAGAGAAAACTCATTCAGAAGAGCGACTGCAAGCACGGAGAGAACGAGGAAGGACACGGTCGAGATGAGAGCGACGCTGACCTGATGAGGCTCAGAGAAGCCGGCAGGAACAAGACGCTAACAGGACGATTCATTCCAAGAACCGCAAAGATGGATGCCTGAGAATCCTACGCTCAGAATCCTCTACCTATCTTCACACTCCTGCAAGTCCTACTCCACTGAAAATCGATCTCTGCAGCGCAGAGAACAAGACCTTAAAAAAGACATCTCATCTCTCTTGAGACGCATCCAATCAGATAACGATGCCTGTCCAAGCTCCTGAATCAAAGGTTTGAGGGTACCGGTGCCAGGCTGAGGAAGGAAGCAATCAGAGATGGCAAGAATGACGCCAGAGTTTCCAGAAAGAACCTTGAAGGGCAAAGGGAAAAGACATGCCACACGAGACACACTAAAGATACACAGAGCACGATAGACAAGTGACACAACAAACACCAGGACCGCTCTGCCCTGTGCACCTCGGCATCCTCAAACCGACACCTGAAATGGTCCAAGGGGACACAGCCTGGACGTCCTCGGCTCCAAACATGACTCAAAAATCCCTCCCGCAGGGTCTTGACCCCATATCCAACTTCCATCCCCCCTGTGCGTGGAAGCCCTTCACTTATCTCTCGGACGTGTGGGGATGCGAACCCACAGCAGGTGCGAAGGTAGGCTGCCTCGTCCTCTGGCAATTCTGCGCTCTCAAAGCGCTGCTGTCATGGATGGCAGTTGCAATAAAGGAAATCAATGCATGATCACAGCAGCACCATCGGCCTAAACACGACAATTTTGATGCTCACCATCTCCTGACAATGCCCGCACCCTCGGGCCACACGCTTCGGCCACACGCAGAGCCTGACGCCGTCATCACAGGGTATGCGTGGCTGAGGGGGGGACAAGGTGATGCGACATTGCTCAAACTTGAGTGCGCCCACACTACTCCACCCTACCTCCCCAACTCACCACAGCTCCTTACCTATTCCTGAAGGTTACCTGGATGGCATCTCCAAACAGGAAAAGGTCAAGGCTTCATCACAGGCTCCTGGAATACTTCCCGAGTTCTCAGGACAGTGCAAAACCACTTTTCTTAGCGAGGAGGGGTCTCACCTTAATAAAAGTGCAATGCCTAAAACACACCAACAGTAACGGACGCTTAGACTTGCACCAGAAATTGAGACCTTTACCACAAATAACTGCTTCTGTCACTGCTCACCTTGCCCACTTCCACCTGACAGCTGATATCCACCATCACTTCCTAAAAATAAAGAGAAAGAACAGTGCTGTAACACAGCCACCACTTATGCTTCCCCGACGAGGACAAACAGTCACCGACCTGCTTGGGGCAACCCCCTCACCCACAATGGGGCGCTCTGCTTCTGATTTAAACCATCTGCATCTGAAAGGAAGTTATGACAAAGGTTAAAGCCCTGCACAGCTCCAGAGGCCTTGTTTCTACCTAGGAAAACCATCCAGAATCCAAATATACTCTGCATTACAAATTTCAAGTCCCCAGCATTTATGCTTTTACCCCCACTCCCACACTGCGCAGCAGGGCAGAACGATCCCAGGCCAGACACGCAAACGCCTCTGACACAGGGGATGACAAACAAGGGGACGCAACAGCAAGAGAAAACTCATTCAGAAGAGCGACTGCAAGCACGGAGAGAACGAGGAAGGACACGGTCGAGATGAGAGCGACGCTGACCTGATGAGGCTCAGAGAAGCCGGCAGGAACAAGACGCTAACAGGACGATTCATTCCAAGAACCGCAAAGATGGATGCACGAGAACCCTACGCTCAGAATCCACTACCTATCTTCACACTCCTGCAAGTCCTACTCCACTAAAAATGGATCTCTGCAGTGCACAGCTGTCAATGGCAGCTCAGAATAAGACAGTAAAACACTTCTGATTGGATGCTTCTAAAGAGAGATGAGATTCTGATGCCTGTCCTAGCTCCCGACTCAAAGGTTTGATGGCACCGGCGCAGGGACAGGAAAGGTGGGAATACAGATGCTAAGAATGATGCTAGAGGTCCCAATAAGCCCCTCGAAGGACAAAGGCAAAAGACATGCCACACAAGACACACTAAAGACACACACTGCACGATAGACAAATGACACGACAGACACCAGGGCCGCTCTGCCCTGCGCACGTCAGCATTACAGGACTTACCCTTTATATGGCCAAAGGGCACACATCTTGGACACCCCCATCTCCAAAGCTGGCTCAAAAATCCCTCCCGCAGAGTCCCGAATCCACATCCCGCTTTCATCCTCCCTGTGGGCGGAAGCCCTCGACTTATCTCTCCGACGTCCGAAGATGCGAACCCACGGCAGTTGTAAAGGGAGGCCACCTCATCCTCTGCAATTTCATGTTCTCACCAGGCTGCTGTCACTCATGTCAGCCGCTATAAATGAAATCAACCATCAGTGTATGATCTGAGCAGCACCATCAGCCAAAACATGACAATTCTGCCGCTCACCATCTCCTGACAACACTGGAGGGCCACACGCAGAGCCTGACGCCGTCATCACAGGGTATGCGTGGCTGAGGGGGGGACAAGGTGATGCGACATTGCTCAAACTTGAGTGCACCCACACTACTCCACCCTACCTCCCCAACTCACCACAGCTCCTTACCTATTCCTGAAGGTCACCTGGATGGCATCTCCAAACAGGAAAAGGTCAAGGCTTCATCACAGGCTCCTGGAATACTTCCCGAGTTCTCAGGACAGTGCAAAACCACTTTTCTTAGCGAGGAGGGGTCTCACCTTAATAAAAGTGCAATGCCTAAAACACACCAACAGTAACGGACGCTTAGACTTGCACCAGAAATTGAGACCTTTACCACAAATAACTGCTTCTGTCACTGCTCACCTTGCCCACTTCCACCTGACAGCTGATATCCACCATCACTTCCTAAAAATAAAGAGAAAGAACAGTGCTGTAACACAGCCACCACTTATGCTTCCCCGGCGAGGACAAACAGTCACCGACCTGCTTGGGGCAACCCCCTCACCCACAATGGGGCGCTCTGCTTCTGATTTAAACCATCTGCATCTGAAAGGAAGTTATGACAAAGGTTAAAGCCCTGCACAGCTCCAGAGGCCTTGTTTCTACCTAGGAAAACCATCCAGAATCCAAATATACTCTGCATTACAAATTTCAAGTCCCCAGCATTTATGCTTTTACCCCCACTCCCACACTGCGCAGCAGGGCAGAACGATCCCAGGCCAGACACGCAAACGCCTCTGACACAGGGGATGACAAACAAGGGGACGCAACAGCAAGAGAAAACTCATTCAGAAGAGCGACTGCAAGCACGGAGAGAACGAGGAAGGACACGGTCGAGATGAGAGCGACGCTGACCTGATGAGGCTCAGAGAAGCCGGCAGGAACAAGACGCTAACAGGACGATTCATTCCAAGAACCGCAAAGATGGATGCCTGAGAATCCTACGCTCAGAATCCTCTACCTATCTTCACACTCCTGCAAGTCCTACTCCACTGAAAATCGATCTCTGCAGCGCAGAGAACAAGACCTTAAAAAAGACATCTCATCTCTCTTGAGACGCATCCAATCAGATAACGATGCCTGTCCAAGCTCCTGAATCAAAGGTTTGAGGGTACCGGTGCCAGGCTGAGGAAGGAAGCAATCAGAGATGGCAAGAATGACGCCAGAGTTTCCAGAAAGAACCTTGAAGGGCAAAGGGAAAAGACATGCCACACGAGACACACTAAAGATACACAGAGCACGATAGACAAGTGACACGACAAACACCAGGACCGCTCTGCCCTGTGCACCTCGGCATCCTCAAACCGACACCTGAAATGGTCCAAGGGGACACAGCCTGGACGTCCTCGGCTCCAAACATGACTCAAAAATCCCTCCCGCAGGGTCTTGACCCCATATCCAACTTCCATCCCCCCTGTGCGTGGAAGCCCTTCACTTATCTCTCGGACGTGTGGGGATGCGAACCCACAGCAGGTGCGAAGGTAGGCTGCCTCGTCCTCTGGCAATTCTGCGCTCTCAAAGCGCTGCTGTCATGGATGGCAGTTGCAATAAAGGAAATCAATGCATGATCTCAGCAGCACCATCGGCCTAAACACGACAATTTTGATGCTCACCATCTCCTGACAATGCCAGCACCCTCGGGCCACACGCTTCGGCCACACGCAGAGCCTGACGCCGTCATCACAGGGTATGCGTGGCTGAGGGGGGGACAAGGTGATGCGACATTGCTCAAACTTGAGTGCACCCACACTACTCCACCCTACCTCCCCAACTCACCACAGCTCCTTACCTATTCCTGAAGGTTACCTGGATGGCATCTCCAAACAGGAAAAGGTCAAGGCTTCATCACAGGCTCCTGGAATACTTCCCGAGTTCTCAGGACAGTGCAAAACCACTTTTCTTAGCGAGGAGGGGTCTCACCTTAATAAAAGTGCAATGCCTAAAACACACCAACAGTAACGGACGCTTAGACTTGCACCAGAAATTGAGACCTTTACCACAAATAACTGCTTCTGTCACTGCTCACCTTGCCCACTTCCACCTGACAGCTGATATCCACCATCACTTCCTAAAAATAAAGAGAAAGAACAGTGCTGTAACACAGCCACCACTTATGCTTCCCCGGCGAGGACAAACAGTCACCGACCTGCTTGGGGCAACCCCCTCACCCACAATGGGGCGCTCTGCTTCTGATTTAAACCATCTGCATCTGAAAGGAAGTTATGACAAAGGTTAAAGCCCTGCACAGCTCCAGAGGCCTTGTTTCTACCTAGGAAAACCATCCAGAATCCAAATATACTCTGCATTACAAATTTCAAGTCCCCAGCATTTATGCTTTTACCCCCACTCCCACACTGCGCAGCAGGGCAGAACGATCCCAGGCCAGACACGCAAACGCCTCTGACACAGGGGATGACAAACAAGGGGACGCAACAGCAAGAGAAAACTCATTCAGAAGAGCGACTGCAAGCACGGAGAGAACGAGGAAGGACACGGTCGAGATGAGAGCGACGCTGACCTGATGAGGCTCAGAGAAGCCGGCAGGAACAAGACGCTAACAGGACGATTCATTCCAAGAACCGCAAAGATGGATGCCTGAGAATCCTACGCTCAGAATCCTCTACCTATCTTCACACTCCTGCAAGTCCTACTCCACTGAAAATCGATCTCTGCAGCGCAGAGAACAAGACCTTAAAAAAGACATCTCATCTCTCTTGAGACGCATCCAATCAGATAACGATGCCTGTCCAAGCTCCTGAATCAAAGGTTTGAGGGTACCGGTGCCAGGCTGAGGAAGGAAGCAATCAGAGATGGCAAGAATGACGCCAGAGTTTCCAGAAAGAACCTTGAAGGGCAAAGGGAAAAGACATGCCACACGAGACACACTAAAGATACACAGAGCACGATAGACAAGTGACACAACAAACACCAGGACCGCTCTGCCCTGTGCACCTCGGCATCCTCAAACCGACACCTGAAATGGTCCAAGGGGACACAGCCTGGACGTCCTCGGCTCCAAACATGACTCAAAAATCCCTCCCGCAGGGTCTTGACCCCATATCCAACTTCCATCCCCCCTGTGCGTGGAAGCCCTTCACTTATCTCTCGGACGTGTGGGGATGCGAACCCACAGCAGGTGCGAAGGTAGGCTGCCTCGTCCTCTGGCAATTCTGCGCTCTCAAAGCGCTGCTGTCATGGATGGCAGTTGCAATAAAGGAAATCAATGCATGATCACAGCAGCACCATCGGCCTAAACACGACAATTTTGATGCTCACCATCTCCTGACAATGCCCGCACCCTCGGGCCACACGCTTCGGCCACACGCAGAGCCTGACGCCGTCATCACAGGGTATGCGTGGCTGAGGGGGGGACAAGGTGATGCGACATTGCTCAAACTTGAGTGCGCCCACACTACTCCACCCTACCTCCCCAACTCACCACAGCTCCTTACCTATTCCTGAAGGTTACCTGGATGGCATCTCCAAACAGGAAAAGGTCAAGGCTTCATCACAGGCTCCTGGAATACTTCCCGAGTTCTCAGGACAGTGCAAAACCACTTTTCTTAGCGAGGAGGGGTCTCACCTTAATAAAAGTGCAATGCCTAAAACACACCAACAGTAACGGACGCTTAGACTTGCACCAGAAATTGAGACCTTTACCACAAATAACTGCTTCTGTCACTGCTCACCTTGCCCACTTCCACCTGACAGCTGATATCCACCATCACTTCCTAAAAATAAAGAGAAAGAACAGTGCTGTAACACAGCCACCACTTATGCTTCCCCGACGAGGACAAACAGTCACCGACCTGCTTGGGGCAACCCCCTCACCCACAATGGGGCGCTCTGCTTCTGATTTAAACCATCTGCATCTGAAAGGAAGTTATGACAAAGGTTAAAGCCCTGCACAGCTCCAGAGGCCTTGTTTCTACCTAGGAAAACCATCCAGAATCCAAATATACTCTGCATTACAAATTTCAAGTCCCCAGCATTTATGCTTTTACCCCCACTCCCACACTGCGCAGCAGGGCAGAACGATCCCAGGCCAGACACGCAAACGCCTCTGACACAGGGGATGACAAACAAGGGGACGCAACAGCAAGAGAAAACTCATTCAGAAGAGCGACTGCAAGCACGGAGAGAACGAGGAAGGACACGGTCGAGATGAGAGCGACGCTGACCTGATGAGGCTCAGAGAAGCCGGCAGGAACAAGACGCTAACAGGACGATTCATTCCAAGAACCGCAAAGATGGATGCACGAGAACCCTACGCTCAGAATCCACTACCTATCTTCACACTCCTGCAAGTCCTACTCCACTAAAAATGGATCTCTGCAGTGCACAGCTGTCAATGGCAGCTCAGAATAAGACAGTAAAACACTTCTGATTGGATGCTTCTAAAGAGAGATGAGATTCTGATGCCTGTCCTAGCTCCCGACTCAAAGGTTTGATGGCACCGGCGCAGGGACAGGAAAGGTGGGAATACAGATGCTAAGAATGATGCTAGAGGTCCCAATAAGCCCCTCGAAGGACAAAGGCAAAAGACATGCCACACAAGACACACTAAAGACACACACTGCACGATAGACAAATGACACGACAGACACCAGGGCCGCTCTGCCCTGCGCACGTCAGCATTACAGGACTTACCCTTTATATGGCCAAAGGGCACACATCTTGGACACCCCCATCTCCAAAGCTGGCTCAAAAATCCCTCCCGCAGAGTCCCGAATCCACATCCCGCTTTCATCCTCCCTGTGGGCGGAAGCCCTCGACTTATCTCTCCGACGTCCGAAGATGCGAACCCACGGCAGTTGTAAAGGGAGGCCACCTCATCCTCTGCAATTTCATGTTCTCACCAGGCTGCTGTCACTCATGTCAGCCGCTATAAATGAAATCAACCATCAGTGTATGATCTGAGCAGCACCATCAGCCAAAACATGACAATTCTGCCGCTCACCATCTCCTGACAACACTGGAGGGCCACACGCAGAGCCTGACGCCGTCATCACAGGGTATGCGTGGCTGAGGGGGGGACAAGGTGATGCGACATTGCTCAAACTTGAGTGCACCCACACTACTCCACCCTACCTCCCCAACTCACCACAGCTCCTTACCTATTCCTGAAGGTCACCTGGATGGCATCTCCAAACAGGAAAAGGTCAAGGCTTCATCACAGGCTCCTGGAATACTTCCCGAGTTCTCAGGACAGTGCAAAACCACTTTTCTTAGCGAGGAGGGGTCTCACCTTAATAAAAGTGCAATGCCTAAAACACACCAACAGTAACGGACGCTTAGACTTGCACCAGAAATTGAGACCTTTACCACAAATAACTGCTTCTGTCACTGCTCACCTTGCCCACTTCCACCTGACAGCTGATATCCAGCATCACTTCCTAAAAATAAAGAGAAAGAACAGTGCTGTAACACAGCCACCACTTATGCTTCCCCGACGAGGACAAACAGTCACCGACCTGCTTGGGGCAACCCCCTCACCCACAATGGGGCGCTCTGCTTCTGATTTAAACCATCTGCATCTGAAAGGAAGTTATGACAAAGGTTAAAGCCCTGCACAGCTCCAGAGGCCTTGTTTCTACCTAGGAAAACCATCCAGAATCCAAATATACTCTGCATTACAAATTTCAAGTCCCCAGCATTTATGCTTTTACCCCCACTCCCACACTGCGCAGCAGGGCAGAACGATCCCAGGCCAGACACGCAAACGCCTCTGACACAGGGGATGACAAACAAGGGGACGCAACAGCAAGAGAAAACTCATTCAGAAGAGCGACTGCAAGCACGGAGAGAACGAGGAAGGACACGGTCGAGATGAGAGCGACGCTGACCTGATGAGGCTCAGAGAAGCCGGCAGGAACAAGACGCTAACAGGACGATTCATTCCAAGAACCGCAAAGATGGATGCCTGAGAATCCTACGCTCAGAATCCTCTACCTATCTTCACACTCCTGCAAGTCCTACTCCACTGAAAATCGATCTCTGCAGCGCAGAGAACAAGACCTTAAAAAAGACATCTCATCTCTCTTGAGACGCATCCAATCAGATAACGATGCCTGTCCAAGCTCCTGAATCAAAGGTTTGAGGGTACCGGTGCCAGGCTGAGGAAGGAAGCAATCAGAGATGGCAAGAATGACGCCAGAGTTTCCAGAAAGAACCTTGAAGGGCAAAGGGAAAAGACATGCCACACGAGACACACTAAAGATACACAGAGCACGATAGACAAGTGACACGACAAACACCAGGACCGCTCTGCCCTGTGCACCTCGGCATCCTCAAACCGACACCTGAAATGGTCCAAGGGGACACAGCCTGGACGTCCTCGGCTCCAAACATGACTCAAAAATCCCTCCCGCAGGGTCTTGACCCCATATCCAACTTCCATCCCCCCTGTGCGTGGAAGCCCTTCACTTATCTCTCGGACGTGTGGGGATGCGAACCCACAGCAGGTGCGAAGGTAGGCTGCCTCGTCCTCTGGCAATTCTGCGCTCTCAAAGCGCTGCTGTCATGGATGGCAGTTGCAATAAAGGAAATCAATGCATGATCTCAGCAGCACCATCGGCCTAAACACGACAATTTTGATGCTCACCATCTCCTGACAATGCCAGCACCCTCGGGCCACACGCTTCGGCCACACGCAGAGCCTGACGCCGTCATCACAGGGTATGCGTGGCTGAGGGGGGGACAAGGTGATGCGACATTGCTCAAACTTGAGTGCACCCACACTACTCCACCCTACCTCCCCAACTCACCACAGCTCCTTACCTATTCCTGAAGGTTACCTGGATGGCATCTCCAAACAGGAAAAGGTCAAGGCTTCATCACAGGCTCCTGGAATACTTCCCGAGTTCTCAGGACAGTGCAAAACCACTTTTCTTAGCGAGGAGGGGTCTCACCTTAATAAAAGTGCAATGCCTAAAACACACCAACAGTAACGGACGCTTAGACTTGCACCAGAAATTGAGACCTTTACCACAAATAACTGCTTCTGTCACTGCTCACCTTGCCCACTTCCACCTGACAGCTGATATCCACCATCACTTCCTAAAAATAAAGAGAAAGAACAGTGCTGTAACACAGCCACCACTTATGCTTCCCCGACGAGGACAAACAGTCACCGACCTGCTTGGGGCAACCCCCTCACCCACAATGGGGCGCTCTGCTTCTGATTTAAACCATCTGCATCTGAAAGGAAGTTATGACAAAGGTTAAAGCCCTGCACAGCTCCAGAGGCCTTGTTTCTACCTAGGAAAACCATCCAGAATCCAAATATACTCTGCATTACAAATTTCAAGTCCCCAGCATTTATGCTTTTACCCCCACTCCCACACTGCGCAGCAGGGCAGAACGATCCCAGGCCAGACACGCAAACGCCTCTGACACAGGGGATGACAAACAAGGGGACGCAACAGCAAGAGAAAACTCATTCAGAAGAGCGACTGCAAGCACGGAGAGAACGAGGAAGGACACGGTCGAGATGAGAGCGACGCTGACCTGATGAGGCTCAGAGAAGCCGGCAGGAACAAGACGCTAACAGGGCGATTCATTCCAAGAACCGCAAAGATGGATGCACGAGAACCCTACGCTCAGAATCCACTACCTATCTTCACACTCCTGCAAGTCCTACTCCACTAAAAATGGATCTCTGCAGTGCACAGCTGTCAATGGCAGCTCAGAATAAGACAGTAAAACACTTCTGATTGGATGCTTCTAAAGAGAGATGAGATTCTGATGCCTGTCCTAGCTCCCGACTCAAAGGTTTGATGGCACCGGCGCAGGGACAGGAAAGGTGGGAATACAGATGCTAAGAATGATGCTAGAGGTCCCAATAAGCCCCTCGAAGGACAAAGGCAAAAGACATGCCACACAAGACACACTAAAGACACACACTGCACGATAGACAAATGACACGACAGACACCAGGGCCGCTCTGCCCTGCGCACGTCAGCATTACAGGACTTACCCTTTATATGGCCAAAGGGCACACATCTTGGACACCCCCATCTCCAAAGCTGGCTCAAAAATCCCTCCCGCAGAGTCCCGAATCCACATCCCGCTTTCATCCTCCCTGTGGGCGGAAGCCCTCGACTTATCTCTCCGACGTCCGAAGATGCGAACCCACGGCAGTTGTAAAGGGAGGCCACCTCATCCTCTGCAATTTCATGTTCTCACCAGGCTGCTGTCACTCATGTCAGCCGCTATAAATGAAATCAACCATCAGTGTATGATCTGAGCAGCACCATCAGCCAAAACATGACAATTCTGCCGCTCACCATCTCCTGACAACACTGGAGGGCCGCACGCTTCGGCCACACGCAGAGCCTGACGCCGTCATCACAGGGTATGCGTGGCTGAGGGGGGGACAAGGTGATGCGACATTGCTCAAACTTGAGTGCACCCACACTACTCCACCTTACCTCCCCAACTCACCACAGCTCCTTACCTATTCCTGAAGGTTACCTGGATGGCATCTCCAAACAGGAAAAGGTCAAGGCTTCATCACAGGCTCCTGGAATACTTCCCGAGTTCTCAGGACAGTGCAAAACCACTTTTCTTAGCGAGGAGGGGTCTCACCTTAATAAAAGTGCAATGCCTAAAACACACCAACAGTAACGGACGCTTAGACTTGCACCAGAAATTGAGACCTTTACCACAAATAACTGCTTCTGTCACTGCTCACCTTGCCCACTTCCACCTGACAGCTGATATCCACCATCACTTCCTAAAAATAAAGAGAAAGAACAGTGCTGTAACACAGCCACCACTTATGCTTCCCCGGCGAGGACAAACAGTCACCGACCTGCTTGGGGCAACCCCCTCACCCACAATGGGGCGCTCTGCTTCTGATTTAAACCATCTGCATCTGAAAGGAAGTTATGACAAAGGTTAAAGCCCTGCACAGCTCCAGAGGCCTTGTTTCTACCTAGGAAAACCATCCAGAATCCAAATATACTCTGCATTACAAATTTCAAGTCCCCAGCATTTATGCTTTTACCCCCACTCCCACACTGCGCAGCAGGGCAGAACGATCCCAGGCCAGACACGCAAACGCCTCTGACACAGGGGATGACAAACAAGGGGACGCAACAGCAAGACAAAACTCATTCAGAAGAGCGACTGCAAGCACGGAGAGAACGAGGAAGGACACGGTCGAGATGAGAGCGACGCTGACCTGATGAGGCTCAGAGAAGCCGGCAGGAACAAGACGCTAACAGGACGATTCATTCCAAGAACCGCAAAGATGGATGCCTGAGAATCCTACGCTCAGAATCCTCTACCTATCTTCACACTCCTGCAAGTCCTACTCCACTGAAAATCGATCTCTGCAGCGCAGAGAACAAGACCTTAAAAAAGACATCTCATCTCTCTTGAGACGCATCCAATCAGATAACGATGCCTGTCCAAGCTCCTGAATCAAAGGTTTGAGGGTACCGGTGCCAGGCTGAGGAAGGAAGCAATCAGAGATGGCAAGAATGACGCCAGAGTTTCCAGAAAGAACCTTGAAGGGCAAAGGGAAAAGACATGCCACACGAGACACACTAAAGATACACAGAGCACGATAGACAAGTGACACGACAAACACCAGGACCGCTCTGCCCTGTGCACCTCGGCATCCTCAAACCGACACCTGAAATGGTCCAAGGGGACACAGCCTGGACGTCCTCGGCTCCAAACATGACTCAAAAATCCCTCCCGCAGGGTCTTGACCCCATATCCAACTTCCATCCCCCCTGTGCGTGGAAGCCCTTCACTTATCTCTCGGACGTGTGGGGATGCGAACCCACAGCAGGTGCGAAGGTAGGCTGCCTCGTCCTCTGGCAATTCTGCGCTCTCAAAGCGCTGCTGTCATGGATGGCAGTTGCAATAAAGGAAATCAATGCATGATCACAGCAGCACCATCGGCCTAAACACGACAATTTTGATGCTCACCATCTCCTGACAATGCCAGCACCCTCGGGCCACACGCTTCGGCCACACGCAGAGCCTGACGCCGTCATCACAGGGTATGCGTGGCTGAGGGGGGGACAAGGTGATGCGACATTGCTCAAACTTGAGTGCACCCACACTACTCCACCCTACCTCCCCAACTCACCACAGCTCCTTACCTATTCCTGAAGGTTACCTGGATGGCATCTCCAAACAGGAAAAGGTCAAGGCTTCATCACAGGCTCCTGGAATACTTCCCGAGTTCTCAGGACAGTGCAAAACCACTTTTCTTAGCGAGGAGGGGTCTCACCTTAATAAAAGTGCAATGCCTAAAACACACCAACAGTAACGGACGCTTAGACTTGCACCAGAAATTGAGACCTTTACCACAAATAACTGCTTCTGTCACTGCTCACCTTGCCCACTTCCACCTGACAGCTGATATCCACCATCACTTCCTAAAAATAAAGAGAAAGAACAGTGCTGTAACACAGCCACCACTTATGCTTCCCCGACGAGGACAAACAGTCACCGACCTGCTTGGGGCAACCCCCTCACCCACAATGGGGCGCTCTGCTTCTGATTTAAACCATCTGCATCTGAAAGGAAGTTATGACAAAGGTTAAAGCCCTGCACAGCTCCAGAGGCCTTGTTTCTACCTAGGAAAACCATCCAGAATCCAAATATACTCTGCATTACAAATTTCAAGTCCCCAGCATTTATGCTTTTACCCCCACTCCCACACTGCGCAGCAGGGCAGAACGATCCCAGGCCAGACACGCAAACGCCTCTGACACAGGGGATGACAAACAAGGGGACGCAACAGCAAGAGAAAACTCATTCAGAAGAGCGACTGCAAGCACGGAGAGAACGAGGAAGGACACGGTCGAGATGAGAGCGACGCTGACCTGATGAGGCTCAGAGAAGCCGGCAGGAACAAGACGCTAACAGGGCGATTCATTCCAAGAACCGCAAAGATGGATGCACGAGAACCCTACGCTCAGAATCCACTACCTATCTTCACACTCCTGCAAGTCCTACTCCACTAAAAATGGATCTCTGCAGTGCACAGCTGTCAATGGCAGCTCAGAATAAGACAGTAAAACACTTCTGATTGGATGCTTCTAAAGAGAGATGAGATTCTGATGCCTGTCCTAGCTCCCGACTCAAAGGTTTGATGGCACCGGCGCAGGGACAGGAAAGGTGGGAATACAGATGCTAAGAATGATGCTAGAGGTCCCAATAAGCCCCTCGAAGGACAAAGGCAAAAGACATGCCACACAAGACACACTAAAGACACACACTGCACGATAGACAAATGACACGACAGACACCAGGGCCGCTCTGCCCTGCGCACGTCAGCATTACAGGACTTACCCTTTATATGGCCAAAGGGCACACATCTTGGACACCCCCATCTCCAAAGCTGGCTCAAAAATCCCTCCCGCAGAGTCCCGAATCCACATCCCGCTTTCATCCTCCCTGTGGGCGGAAGCCCTCGACTTATCTCTCCGACGTCCGAAGATGCGAACCCACGGCAGTTGTAAAGGGAGGCCACCTCATCCTCTGCAATTTCATGTTCTCACCAGGCTGCTGTCACTCATGTCAGCCGCTATAAATGAAATCAACCATCAGTGTATGATCTGAGCAGCACCATCAGCCAAAACATGACAATTCTGCCGCTCACCATCTCCTGACAACACTGGAGGGCCGCACGCTTCGGCCACACGCAGAGCCTGACGCCGTCATCACAGGGTATGCGTGGCTGAGGGGGGGACAAGGTGATGCGACATTGCTCAAACTTGAGTGCACCCACACTACTCCACCCTACCTCCCCAACTCACCACAGCTCCTTACCTATTCCTGAAGGTTACCTGGATGGCATCTCCAAACAGGAAAAGGTCAAGGCTTCATCACAGGCTCCTGGAATACTTCCCGAGTTCTCAGGACAGTGCAAAACCACTTTTCTTAGCGAGGAGGGGTCTCACCTTAATAAAAGTGCAATGCCTAAAACACACCAACAGTAACGGACGCTTAGACTTGCACCAGAAATTGAGACCTTTACCACAAATAACTGCTTCTGTCACTGCTCACCTTGCCCACTTCCACCTGACAGCTGATATCCACCATCACTTCCTAAAAATAAAGAGAAAGAACAGTGCTGTAACACAGCCACCACTTATGCTTCCCCGGCGAGGACAAACAGTCACCGACCTGCTTGGGGCAACCCCCTCACCCACAATGGGGCGCTCTGCTTCTGATTTAAACCATCTGCATCTGAAAGGAAGTTATGACAAAGGTTAAAGCCCTGCACAGCTCCAGAGGCCTTGTTTCTACCTAGGAAAACCATCCAGAATCCAAATATACTCTGCATTACAAATTTCAAGTCCCCAGCATTTATGCTTTTACCCCCACTCCCACACTGCGCAGCAGGGCAGAACGATCCCAGGCCAGACACGCAAACGCCTCTGACACAGGGGATGACAAACAAGGGGACGCAACAGCAAGACAAAACTCATTCAGAAGAGCGACTGCAAGCACGGAGAGAACGAGGAAGGACACGGTCGAGATGAGAGCGACGCTGACCTGATGAGGCTCAGAGAAGCCGGCAGGAACAAGACGCTAACAGGACGATTCATTCCAAGAACCGCAAAGATGGATGCCTGAGAATCCTACGCTCAGAATCCTCTACCTATCTTCACACTCCTGCAAGTCCTACTCCACTGAAAATCGATCTCTGCAGCGCAGAGAACAAGACCTTAAAAAAGACATCTCATCTCTCTTGAGACGCATCCAATCAGATAACGATGCCTGTCCAAGCTCCTGAATCAAAGGTTTGAGGGTACCGGTGCCAGGCTGAGGAAGGAAGCAATCAGAGATGGCAAGAATGACGCCAGAGTTTCCAGAAAGAACCTTGAAGGGCAAAGGGAAAAGACATGCCACACGAGACACACTAAAGATACACAGAGCACGATAGACAAGTGACACGACAAACACCAGGACCGCTCTGCCCTGTGCACCTCGGCATCCTCAAACCGACACCTGAAATGGTCCAAGGGGACACAGCCTGGACGTCCTCGGCTCCAAACATGACTCAAAAATCCCTCCCGCAGGGTCTTGACCCCATATCCAACTTCCATCCCCCCTGTGCGTGGAAGCCCTTCACTTATCTCTCGGACGTGTGGGGATGCGAACCCACAGCAGGTGCGAAGGTAGGCTGCCTCGTCCTCTGGCAATTCTGCGCTCTCAAAGCGCTGCTGTCATGGATGGCAGTTGCAATAAAGGAAATCAATGCATGATCACAGCAGCACCATCGGCCTAAACACGACAATTTTGATGCTCACCATCTCCTGACAATGCCAGCACCCTCGGGCCACACGCTTCGGCCACACGCAGAGCCTGACGCCGTCATCACAGGGTATGCGTGGCTGAGGGGGGGACAAGGTGATGCGACATTGCTCAAACTTGAGTGCACCCACACTACTCCACCCTACCTCCCCAACTCACCACAGCTCCTTACCTATTCCTGAAGGTTACCTGGATGGCATCTCCAAACAGGAAAAGGTCAAGGCTTCATCACAGGCTCCTGGAATACTTCCCGAGTTCTCAGGACAGTGCAAAACCACTTTTCTTAGCGAGGAGGGGTCTCACCTTAATAAAAGTGCAATGCCTAAAACACACCAACAGTAACGGACGCTTAGACTTGCACCAGAAATTGAGACCTTTACCACAAATAACTGCTTCTGTCACTGCTCACCTTGCCCACTTCCACCTGACAGCTGATATCCACCATCACTTCCTAAAAATAAAGAGAAAGAACAGTGCTGTAACACAGCCACCACTTATGCTTCCCCGACGAGGACAAACAGTCACCGACCTGCTTGGGGCAACCCCCTCACCCACAATGGGGCGCTCTGCTTCTGATTTAAACCATCTGCATCTGAAAGGAAGTTATGACAAAGGTTAAAGCCCTGCACAGCTCCAGAGGCCTTGTTTCTACCTAGGAAAACCATCCAGAATCCAAATATACTCTGCATTACAAATTTCAAGTCCACAGCATTTATGCTTTTACCCCCACTCCCACACTGCGCAGCAGGGCAGAACGATCCCAGGCCAGACACGCAAACGCCTCTGACACAGGGGATGACAAACAAGGGGACGCAACAGCAAGACAAAACTCATTCAGAAGAGCGACTGCAAGCACGGAGAGAACGAGGAAGGACACGGTCGAGATGAGAGCGACGCTGACCTGATGAGGCTCAGAGAAGCCGGCAGGAACAAGACGTTAACAGGACGATTCATTCCAAGAACCGCAAAGATGGATGCCTGAGAATCCTACGCTCAGAATCCTCTACCTATCTTCACACTCCTGCAAGTCCTACTCCACTGAAAATCGATCTCTGCAGCGCAGAGAACAAGACCTTAAAAAAGACATCTCATCTCTCTTGAGACGCATCCAATCAGATAACGATGCCTGTCCAAGCTCCTGAATCAAAGGTTTGAGGGTACCGGTGCCAGGCTGAGGAAGGAAGCAATCAGAGATGGCAAGAATGACGCCAGAGTTTCCAGAAAGAACCTTGAAGGGCAAAGGGAAAAGACATGCCACACGAGACACACTAAAGATACACAGAGCACGATAGACAAGTGACACGACAAACACCAGGACCGCTCTGCCCTGTGCACCTCGGCATCCTCAAACCGACACCTGAAATGGTCCAAGGGGACACAGCCTGGACGTCCTCGGCTCCAAACATGACTCAAAAATCCCTCCCGCAGGGTCTTGACCCCATATCCAACTTCCATCCCCCCTGTGCGTGGAAGCCCTTCACTTATCTCTCGGACGTGTGGGGATGCGAACCCACAGCAGGTGCGAAGGTAGGCTGCCTCGTCCTCTGGCAATTCTGCGCTCTCAAAGCGCTGCTGTCATGGATGGCAGTTGCAATAAAGGAAATCAATGCATGATCACAGCAGCACCATCGGCCTAAACACGACAATTTTGATGCTCACCATCTCCTGACAATGCCAGCACCCTCGGGCCACACGCTTCGGCCACACGCAGAGCCTGACGCCGTCATCACAGGGTATGCGTGGCTGAGGGGGGGACAAGGTGATGCGACATTGCTCAAACTTGAGTGCACCCACACTACTCCACCCTACCTCCCCAACTCACCACAGCTCCTTACCTATTCCTGAAGGTTACCTGGATGGCATCTCCAAACAGGAAAAGGTCAAGGCTTCATCACAGGCTCCTGGAATACTTCCCGAGTTCTCAGGACAGTGCAAAACCACTTTTCTTAGCGAGGAGGGGTCTCACCTTAATAAAAGTGCAATGCCTAAAACACACCAACAGTAACGGACGCTTAGACTTGCACCAGAAATTGAGACCTTTACCACAAATAACTGCTTCTGTCACTGCTCACCTTGCCCACTTCCACCTGACAGCTGATATCCACCATCACTTCCTAAAAATAAAGAGAAAGAACAGTGCTGTAACACAGCCACCACTTATGCTTCCCCGGCGAGGACAAACAGTCACCGACCTGCTTGGGGCAACCCCCTCACCCACAATGGGGCGCTCTGCTTCTGATTTAAACCATCTGCATCTGAAAGGAAGTTATGACAAAGGTTAAAGCCCTGCACAGCTCCAGAGGCCTTGTTTCTACCTAGGAAAACCATCCAGAATCCAAATATACTCTGCATTACAAATTTCAAGTCCCCAGCATTTATGCTTTTACCCCCACTCCCACACTGCGCAGCAGGGCAGAACGATCCCAGGCCAGACACGCAAACGCCTCTGACACAGGGGATGACAAACAAGGGGACGCAACAGCAAGACAAAACTCATTCAGAAGAGCGACTGCAAGCACGGAGAGAACGAGGAAGGACACGGTCGAGATGAGAGCGACGCTGACCTGATGAGGCTCAGAGAAGCCGGCAGGAACAAGACGCTAACAGGACGATTCATTCCAAGAACCGCAAAGATGGATGCACGAGAACCCTATGCTCAGAATCCAGTACCTATCTTCACACTCCTGCAAGTCCTACTCCACTAAAAATGGATCTCTGCAGTGCACAGCTGTCAATGGCAGCTCAGAATAAGACAGTAAAACACTTCTGACTGGATGCTTCTAAAGAGAGATGAGATTCTGATGCCTGTCCTAGCTCCCGACTCAAAGGTTTGATGGCACCGGCGCAGGGACAGGAAAGGTGGGAATACAGATGCTAAGAATGATGCTAGAGGTCCCAATAAGCCCCTCGAAGGACAAAGGCAAAAGACATGCCACACAAGACACACTAAAGACACACACTGCACGATAGACAAATGACACGACAGACACCAGGGCCGCTCTGCCCTGCGCACGTCAGCATTACAGGACTTACCCTTTATATGGCCAAAGGGCACACATCTTGGACACCCCCATCTCCAAAGCTGGCTCAAAAATCCCTCCCGCAGAGTCCCGAATCCACATCCCGCTTTCATCCTCCCTGTGGGCGGAAGCCCTCGACTTATCTCTCCGACGTCCGAAGATGCGAACCCACGGCAGTTGTAAAGGGAGGCCACCTCATCCTCTGCAATTTCATGTTCTCACCAGGCTGCTGTCACTCATGTCAGCCGCTATAAATGAAATCAACCATCAGTGTATGATCTGAGCAGCACCATCAGCCAAAACATGACAATTCTGCCGCTCACCATCTCCTGACAACACTGGAGGGCCACACGCAGAGCCTGACGCCGTCATCACAGGGTATGCGTGGCTGAGGGGGGGACAAGGTGATGCGACATTGCTCAAACTTGAGTGCACCCACACTACTCCACCCTACCTCCCCAACTCACCACAGCTCCTTACCTATTCCTGAAGGTTACCTGGATGGCATCTCCAAACAGGAAAAGGTCAAGGCTTCATCACAGGCTCCTGGAATACTTCCCGAGTTCTCAGGACAGTGCAAAACCACTTTTCTTAGCGAGGAGGGGTCTCACCTTAATAAAAGTGCAATGCCTAAAACACACCAACAGTAACGGACGCTTAGACTTGCACCAGAAATTGAGACCTTTACCACAAATAACTGCTTCTGTCACTGCTCACCTTGCCCACTTCCACCTGACAGCTGATATCCACCATCACTTCCTAAAAATAAAGAGAAAGAACAGTGCTGTAACACAGCCACCACTTATGCTTCCCCGACGAGGACAAACAGTCACCGACCTGCTTGGGGCAACCCCCTCACCCACAATGGGGCGCTCTGCTTCTGATTTAAACCATCTGCATCTGAAAGGAAGTTATGACAAAGGTTAAAGCCCTGCACAGCTCCAGAGGCCTTGTTTCTACCTAGGAAAACCATCCAGAATCCAAATATACTCTGCATTACAAATTTCAAGTCCCCAGCATTTATGCTTTTACCCCCACTCCCACACTGCGCAGCAGGGCAGAACGATCCCAGGCCAGACACGCAAACGCCTCTGACACAGGGGATGACAAACAAGGGGACGCAACAGCAAGACAAAACTCATTCAGAAGAGCGACTGCAAGAACCGAGAGAACGAGGAAGGGCACGGCCGAGATGAGAGTGACGCTGACCTGATGAGGCTCAGAGAAGCCGGCAGGAACAAGACGCTAACAGGACGATTCATTCCAAGACCCAAAAGGATGGATGCCCGAGACCCCCTACGCTCAGAATCCTCTACCTATCTTCACACTCCTGCAAGTCCTAATCCAGTACAAGGCATCTCTCCAGTGCACAGAACAAGACCTTTAAAAAAGACATCTCATCTCTCTTGAGAAGCATCCAGTCAGATTCTAATACCTGTCCAATCCCTTGGGTCAAAGGTTTGATTGTAGCAGTGCCAGGCAGAGGAAAGCAGCAATGAGAGATGCTAAGAATGATGTCAGAGTTTCCAAAAAGAACCTTGAAGGGCAAAGGGAAAAGACATGCCACACGAGACACACACTGCACGATAGACAAATGACACAACAAACACCAGGGCCGCTCTGCCCTGTGCACCTCAGCATCTTCAGATCTACACTACATATGTCCAAAGGGGACTCAGCTTAGACATCCTCGTCTCCAAACCTGACTCAAAAACCCCGTCCAAAGAGTCCTGACCCCACATCCCACTTCCATCCCCCCTGTGGGTGGAAGCCCTCCACTTATCTCACGGACATCAGGGGATGTGAGCCCATGGCAGGTGTGAAGGAAGGCCATCTCATCCTCTGACAATTCCGTGCTCTCAAAGCGCTGCTGTCACTGATGTCAACTGCAATTAATGAAATAAAATATTAGTGCATTATCTCAGGAGCACCATCACCCAAAACCTGACAATTTTGATGCTCACCATCTCCTGAAAATGCCTGCGCCCTCGGGCCACAGGATTCGGCCACACGCAGAGCCTGACACCGTCATCACAGGCTATGCGTGGCTGAGGGGGGGACAAGGTGATGTGGCATTGCTCAACCATGAGTGGACCCACACCAATCCACCTTACCTCCTCAAATCACCATAGCTACTCACCTCTTCCTGAATGGCATGTCCAAACAGGAAAAGATCAAGGCTTCATCACAGACTCCTGGAATACTTCCTAAGTTCTCAGGACTGCAGGAAACCATCTCTCTTGGCCCATTGGTGAGGGGGGAGTCTCACCTTTATACAAGTCCAAGCCTAAAACAAACCAACAGTAATGGATGCTCAGTGTTGCACCAGAAACTCAGACCTTAAACACAGATAACTGCTTTTGTCACTGCTCACAGGGCCTGTGGGGGCCCTGCCTCCGCTGAGCAGGAGACCAAAGCTTCACGCCTGCCCCAGGGGGGCTGCAGGGAGGCCATAAAGGCCTAAAAATGCTGAGGGGCTTCAGGGATGGCCAAGGCACAAAGCCAAGGGCCGTGGGCAAAAGGCCCTGCCCTGCTTACAGGGTGGCCTGGGGGAGCTCCATTTCCCCCCTGGCCTGCACACACTGGGGCTCTCACTGTCCTTTTATAGGGTCGCCCCGCTCTCCAGCCAGTCAAAGCAGCAACAGTGGCAAAAGGCCAAGGGCAGCAAAGCAAAGACCCAGCCCTGCTTACAGGGAGGTCACCCAGCACACACGCAGTCAGGCACCTCCCTCTCGCTCAGCCACACTCGCTCAGACACTTGGCCCCTCCGTGTTCCTCAAGACACCCGAACCTCACTCGCGGCACCTGCATCTCCCTCGGTGTCCCCATGGCCCTCAGCACAATTCACAGCTCCTGCTTCTCCCTCAGTGAAACACAGGATACCTCATCTTGAAGCCCACAAAATCCACTGCACAGTAACTCAGCTTTCCCCTGCGACAACTTCATTCTGTCCCTCAGAAATCACCTCAGATTCCGCCCTAAAACGTCCTTTCTGAATACTATAGATTAGCTCTGGTTTATCCCGAAAATATACTTTACGAAATAATTCAGCTTTTCCCTGAGAGCAGTTCATTCTGTTCCATAGAATTTGCTGGAGATACTACCTTAAACCTCTCACTAGGACAGGCCCAACTGATGAAAACCACAGCTTCAGGAAAGTATCCTACAGCACTGGATTGTCTGATGTATCAGAGCTTCCACTTTCCAAAGACTGCCACAGGCAATTATTTTATGACAAGTGGAAAAGGATTATTAAATAAAAGGAGATTATTAGCAATAAGTCAAGATGAATTTTGCGATGTCCAGTCCCTCCAGACCAATTGGCAGAGATCCTCCACCAGGTCACCAAGAAGACTTACTTGCAATTTTCAGAATACAAAGCAGCATAGATCAGTTTCACATAGGAATTAATCAACTTTTTGACAATGTTCATTCCCACAACAGAAAAATGTGAGAGGTCGCTGGCTGTCCTCAGTAAAATGGCTTCCAGAGCTTGAAAGATTAACAGCATCTGCAGGACAGAAAAGTAAGTTAATATCTGACTTGAAATTATTACCTGAGCAAACAGTAACAACCGCCATTAATAAAAAGAATAACCCCCCTCCAAGAGGAAAGCTTCCACATATGAAAGTGACATTAACTTCTAGATTCTCTCCCAAATTAATGCTTCCTCTTGGAAAAGATCACTTCTGAGAGCATGTAGTTTCAAGAAACCAATGCTTCAAGTGATGGTTGCTCCCAAGTGGAGGAAAAAAATGAAATATGCTGGAAGAAAACATTGGGGCTGTTCCAGTCTCATAATTAATTCCTTCCAGAAGAATCCAGAAACCGTACAGCACCGGGGCTGTGCCCATTACAAACATCAGCCCCTGTCAGCAATAGGATATTGAGCAAAGGCTGTCACTGAACATGACACAGACAGAAACAATACTGAAAGGCAAAGAACAGCAAGTGATGGTTAAAAAGACATGCAATGCCATACTACATTGCAAGCAGTTAGCAATGCTGCACCAGCATTCACAGTGAAAAGCTGTTGAACTCTTTGTTCATTCATCATATTCTGATGAGGACTAATCGTGCCCAGCTGAAATGAGAAAAATGAGGTCAACTTTACCAATGGCATCTGAGGAATACTGATGTATAAGAGAGGTATCTAAAAACATTTACTTTCACTAGCTTACTTTAGTTTTGCTTTTTTAACTGCTTCTATTGATCTCCTTATTTCCTAAAAGGTATTTTGATAACACTTCAAGAACCCTAACAGCCTGATTTACACAGGACTATTGGTTGTGTGTGTCACTAAAGCCAGTAACACCCACAAACAGAAAAGAGCATCTGGCACTTGGTAGGTGCTTCTGCCACTGCTACTTCCAGGAAAAAAAAACAACAACAAAAAAAAAAACCACAAACCCAAAACCATATTAGATTATTAAGAGTTATTTACACCACAAAGCATTTATTCACAGAACCGCTGAATTTTCTGAGCTGGAAAGGACCCACAAAGATCATCCAGTCCAACAATCGGCCCTGCACAGACACCCCAACAATCCCACCCTGGGCACCCCTGAGGGTATTGTCCAAACGCTCCTGGAGCTCTGGCAGCCTTGGGGGCTGTGCCCATTCCTTGGCGACCTTTTCTTGGTTCTTCTCCAGCGTGAGATTGTTGGGATTGCAGCTGCTAGTCCCTGAATTACAACCCCCATATGCAACTTATTTCACTTTCAGGCTTCCTTTCTGCATTGAGAAGTTTGAATATCTCAGCACATTCCACAGAAATTTTCACGTGTCCTTCCACGACATCGTACACGTGGGGCAACGGCAGCGTCTTGGCGACGGACACCAAGTTCTCCAGCCCTGCAAAGCCACAGTGTCACCCGGGGGCCGGCTCCGGGTAGGACACTGAGGGGCCGGGCCATGCCCCCGCCTTGCCCGGCCCAGGACCGTCCCCCGCCCCCGCCTTGCCCAGCCTGGGACCGTCCCCCCCCAGCATGCCCGGCCCGGGACCGTCCCCCCGCCGCCCATTCGTGTAGCCAAGCCTGGGGACCCCCATCCCGGCTTGCCCAGCCCCGAGGCCTGCCCCCCGTCTTGCCCAGCCCCAGGGACCGCCCCATCGGCTTGCCCGAACCCGGGCTACCTCCCCCCCCACCCGGCATGCCCGGCCTGGGGCTCTCCCCCCCCGCCTTGCCCCCCCCGGGGCCCCCCGCCCCGGCTTCCCCGGCCCGGGGAAACCCCTTAGGAATGCCCGGACCGGGCCCCCCGCCCTGCTTGCCTGGCAAGTCCTGCCCGGAGCCCCCCCCCCCCCGGCTTGCCCGGACAGGGCCCCCCCCCGGCTTGCCTGGACGGGGGCCCCCCCACCCTTCGGCTTGCCTTGCATGACCAGCCCGGACCGTCCCCTCGGATTGCCTGGCTTGCCCAGCGCCGAGGCCCGCCCCCCCGTCTTGTTCAGCCCCAGGGACCGCCCCTTCGGCTTGCCCAGCCCCGTGGCCCGCCCCCCCCCAGCTGGCCCGGCGCGGGCCCCCCCCACTTCGGGGCGCCCCCTCGGCTTACCAGGCTTGCCCGGCCCGGGGCTCCCCCCGGCTTGCCTGGCATGACCAGCCCGGAGCCCCCGCGGGGCTTGCCCAGCCCGGAGCCCCCCCGCTTCGGCTTGCCCGGCATGACCAACCCGGAGCGTCCCCTCGGATTGCCTGGCTTGCCCAGCGCCGAGGCCCGCCCCCCCGTCTTGCCCAGCCCCGGGGCCCGCCCCCCCCCAGCTGGCCCGGCGCGGGGCCCCACTACTTCGGCGCCCCCTCGGCTTACCAGGCTTGCCCGGCCCGGGGCTCCCCCTCGGCTTGCCTGGCATGACCAGCCCGGAGCTCCCCCCCTTCGGCTTGCCCGGCATGACCAGCCCGGAGCGTCCCCTCGGATTGCCTGGCTTGCCCAGCGCCGAGGCCCGCCCCCCCCGTCTTGTTCAGCCCCAGGGACCGCCCCTTCGGCTTGCCCAGCCCCGTGGCCCGCCCCCCCCCAGCTGGCCCGGCGCGGGCCCCCCCCACTTCGGGGCGCCCCCTCGGCTTACCAGGCTTGCCCGGCCCGGGGCTCCCCCCGGCTTGCCTGGCATGACCAGCCCGGAGCCCCCGCGGGGCTTGCCCAGCCCGGAGCCCCCCCGCTTCGGCTTGCCCGGCATGACCAACCCGGAGCGTCCCCTCGGATTGCCTGGCTTGCCCAGCGCCGAGGCCCGCCCCCCCGTCTTGTTCAGCCCCAGGGACCGCCCCTTCGGCTTGCCCAGCCCCGTGGCCCGCCCCCCCCCAGCTGGCCCGGCGCGGGCCCCCCCCACTTCGGGGCGCCCCCTCGGCTTACCAGGCTTGCCCGGCCCGGGGCTCCCCCCGGCTTGCCTGGCATGACCAGCCCGGAGCCCCCGCGGGGCTTGCCCAGCCCGGAGCCCCCCCGCTTCGGCTTGCCCGGCATGACCAACCCGGAGCGTCCCCTCGGATTGCCTGGCTTGCCCAGCGCCGAGGCCCGCCCCCCCGTCTTGTTCAGCCCCAGGGACCGCCCCTTCGGCTTGCCCAGCCCCGTGGCCCGCCCCCCCCCAGCTGGCCCGGCGCGGGCCCCCCCCACTTCGGGGCGCCCCCTCGGCTTACCAGGCTTGCCCGGCCCGGGGCTCCCCCCGGCTTGCCTGGCATGACCAGCCCGGAGCCCCCGCGGGGCTTGCCCAGCCCGGAGCCCCCCCGCTTCGGCTTGCCCGGCATGACCAACCCGGAGCGTCCCCTCGGATTGCCTGGCTTGCCCAGCGCCGAGGCCCGCCCCCCCGTCTTGCCCAGCCCCGGGGCCCGCCCCCCCCCAGCTGGCCCGGCGCGGGGCCCCACTACTTCGGCGCCCCCTCGGCTTACCAGGCTTGCCCGGCCCGGGGCTCCCCCTCGGCTTGCCTGGCATGACCAGCCCGGAGCTCCCCCCCTTCGGCTTGCCCGGCATGACCAGCCCGGAGCGTCCCCTCGGATTGCCTGGCTTGCCCAGCGCCGAGGCCCGCCCCCCCGTCTTGTTCAGCCCCAGGGACCGCCCCTTCGGCTTGCCCAGCCCCGTGGCCCGCCCCCCCCCAGCTGGCCCGGCGCGGGCCCCCCCCACTTCGGGGCGCCCCCTCGGCTTACCAGGCTTGCCCGGCCCGGGGCTCCCCCCGGCTTGCCTGGCATGACCAGCCCGGAGCCCCCGCGGGGCTTGCCCAGCCCGGAGCCCCCCCGCTTCGGCTTGCCCGGCATGACCAACCCGGAGCGTCCCCTCGGATTGCCTGGCTTGCCCAGCGCCGAGGCCCGCCCCCCCATCTTGTTCAGCCCCAGGGACCGCCCCTTCGGCTTGCCCAGCCCCGTGGCCCGCCCCCCCCCAGCTGGCCCGGCGCGGGCCCCCCCCACTTCGGGGCGCCCCCTCGGCTTACCAGGCTTGCCCGGCCCGGGGCTCCCCCCGGCTTGCCTGGCATGACCAGCCCGGAGCCCCCGCGGGGCTTGCCCAGCCCGGAGCCCCCCCGCTTCGGCTTGCCCGGCATGACCAACCCGGAGCGTCCCCTCGGATTGCCTGGCTTGCCCAGCGCCGAGGCCCGCCCCCCCGTCTTGTTCAGCCCCAGGGACCGCCCCTTCGGCTTGCCCAGCCCCGTGGCCCGCCCCCCCCCAGCTGGCCCGGCGCGGGCCCCCCCCACTTCGGGGCGCCCCCTCGGCTTACCAGGCTTGCCCGGCCCGGGGCTCCCCCCGGCTTGCCTGGCATGACCAGCCCGGAGCCCCCCCGCTTCGGCTTGCCCGGCATGACCAACCCGGAGCGTCCCCTCGGATTGCCTGGCTTGCCCAGCGCCGAGGCCCGCCCCCCCGTCTTGTTCAGCCCCAGGGACCGCCCCTTCGGCTTGCCCAGCCCCGTGGCCCGCCCCCCCCCAGCTGGCCCGGCGCGGGCCCCCCCCACTTCGGGGCGCCCCCTCGGCTTACCAGGCTTGCCCGGCCCGGGGCTCCCCCCGGCTTGCCTGGCATGACCAACCCGGAGCCCCCGCGGGGCTTGCCCAGCCCGGAGCCCCCCCGCTTCGGCTTGCCCGGCATGACCAACCCGGAGCGTCCCCTCGGATTGCCTGGCTTGCCCAGCGCCGAGGCCCGCCCCCCCATCTTGTTCAGCCCCAGGGACCGCCCCTTCGGCTTGCCCAGCCCCGTGGCCCGCCCCCCCCCAGCTGGCCCGGCGCGGGCCCCCCCCACTTCGGGGCGCCCCCTCGGCTTACCAGGCTTGCCCGGCCCGGGGCTCCCCCCGGCTTGCCTGGCATGACCAGCCCGGAGCCCCCGCGGGGCTTGCCCAGCCCGGAGCCCCCCCGCTTCGGCTTGCCCGGCATGACCAACCCGGAGCGTCCCCTCGGATTGCCTGGCTTGCCCAGCGCCGAGGCCCGCCCCCCCGTCTTGTTCAGCCCCAGGGACCGCCCCTTCGGCTTGCCCAGCCCCGTGGCCCGCCCCCCCCCAGCTGGCCCGGCGCGGGCCCCCCCCACTTCGGGGCGCCCCCTCGGCTTACCAGGCTTGCCCGGCCCGGGGCTCCCCCCGGCTTGCCTGGCATGACCAGCCCGGAGCCCCCGCGGGGCTTGCCCAACCCGGAGCCCCCCCGCTTCGGCTTGCCCGGCATGACCAACCCGGAGCGTCCCCTCGGATTGCCTGGCTTGCCCAGCGCCGAGGCCCGCCCCCCCGTCTTGCCCAGCCCCGTGGCCCGCCCCCCCCCAGCTGGCCCGGCGCGGGCCCCCCCCACTTCGGGGCGCCCCCTCGGCTTACCAGGCTTGCCCGGCCCGGGGCTCCCCCCGGCTTGCCTGGCATGACCAGAGCAGATGAAGTAATGCTTAAATGCTTATTAGTAATTAATTCATTATTAAATAAATGTATTTATTTTCTTTTTTCCATTACAGTCCATTCTTTTCCTGGCTCATTTAGCCCTGGACTGTGCTTGTATCCAGCCTTACTATGGCTAGATGCTTCGTCTCTGAGAGGCCAAGTGCAGCAACAGCAGGAGGGAGGGAGCAGAGCTGTCTTCTCAAGGGAGTACGGGCGGGAACAAATCTCACTGAAGGAAGTTTCTCAAGATGCTCTGGCTGATGAATTAACTAACGTAGCTCAGAATGAAAGTTGATTTGGAGTCTGAGGTGCTGGTGGTGTGGGGTTTTTTTTTACCAAATCTTTTTCTCTTTGATTTTAGTTTGAACGGTTCATACCAAATGCAGATGAGATTCCTGTCAACTAACTCTAGTTATCTTAAATCTAAGTGCTCATTTTCAGCTAATTGTCTAGACACTCTCTATCATCAGCGAAGAAATAGAGGCACTTCAGGCGTGATTAATCCCATCCTAAAATAGGTGTCTAAGCTGGGATGAATTGGAAGTAGTCTTCCTCCACCAAATAGCAGGAGAGCGCTGACAACTGGTTAGACAAAGAGGAGCTAAAGACAGGTGAGATGGTCCCCCTCTTTTCTCTCTTGGTGGTTTCACTGACTTAGGAACCGAGTTAGATTTTTCAGTATTTGTGGAATAGTTTGATTGTGTGAAATAGATGCTGGTATCCAATCCACCAGATTCGAGAGTGTGTGAGGCAGAAAATAATGTACCCAGTTTCACTGGTCCTGTGCATGGACAGCCTGTGCTTTGTTAGTGTTTGTCAAATGGTAGCTGAAAAAACAAAATCTGGTGCATAAAGCGTGGCTCATATTCCGGGCTGGGATCAGCCTAGAGATCAGCAGCTACCCACAGGGAAGGCTCCACTTCGTTACTGCTCTGTACAAACAATCTCGCAGTGACACTTCAAAGCTGTCCTCTCTCTCATTTGTTTTCTGAAATATAAATATTCTAAATGAAAAACAAATTAAGCGCAGTGTGTGCAGCGTAACTCAAAAGTAACTGGAATGGAAGGCATTTCAAGCCGGCAGAAGTATTAGTTCAATGGCATATAAACGGTTTTCTCAATAAAATTCAGAATTAATATCCATTAGAACTTTAATGAAGGTTGAAACTTCCCTCAATAAAGAGAGTAATTAATAACACTTTTTACAGGAGGAATCCTGTACTTTTTATTCCCATGCATTTTTTTGTGTGTGAAATGAAGTGAATATGCCATTTAACATTAAATTAGCAAAAATGTTTCTATTTCGAGGTATACTTTGTAACGGAAACAAACCAACTGAAGGCAGTTATTGAACTTTCATTTGCCTCTCCAGAACTAAGGTTCTGCTGAATGTTTTTCATAATTGGACAATAATGTTTTTCGGACAACAGTGAACCCTTCACTGAGGAAGTGTGGACAAAACAGCCATTTCTGTGAAATGAAACAGCTCACCTCTATGAAAATTTGCTTAAAATTTAAAGGAACTTAAAGGTTTTTAAGCCTGCCCTGATTCTGGGCTGAGATAGGAGAAAATAATGCCGTCAGATTCTCATTAAGGTCTGCCCATCTCTGAAATATTTCCCCTGGATTTTGGTAGCAATTTAAGTATGCCAGTGGAAAAAATTACTGAGTTTCTATGATGTGTTTTGGTTCTTGAGCTACTCATTGTTTTTTCTCTTCCCTTTGTTACTGTAGTTAAGGAAAGGAATACCCAAGGACGAGAGTTTCTCCTAGATTGTATCAGAGCTATCTCTTATTCATATTTATTATACTTACATATATTATTATACTTATTATGCTTACATTTTACTGATATCATCTTAACATAAGAACTGCAAATCCTTAAAATCCCCTGCTCAGTAGGCACAGAAGTCTGTGCTGCAAGACCACGTTTCCTTGCTTGCTGTATGTTATAGTGGAAACAGGCCAATCAGTTAACTGCATAATTGTCTGATTATGGTGCACAATGCAGCATCTTTTCTCATCTAGTTGTTCCTTCAACTGTACCAGACAAGATGCTGTAGATGTTTAAAAAACAGAAGATTCTTCTGTTTTACTTTCATTAGGACATAACTTTTGCTAGCATTCTGATATTTATTGTTCTTTAATTAAGGCGGTTTCTTTCTCTTACCAGACTGTGACTATAAAGACATACACATCATGGGTTATCTTTTTCATCCTTATAATAATAATAATAATAATAATAATAATAATAATAATAATAATAATAATAATAATAATAATAATAATAATAACATTGTTGCCATTACTTTTCCATTTATTATTGTGACAGATTTTTACAAAGGATTTTAACAAGCAGATTTCTGGAGTTCTTAATGGGGTTGGAAGAATAGCCTATGCATGTCATTGTACATGCATGGTGGAATGATGAACATAAATCACATACCCCCACACACACACAGAGAAAACAAGGCACTGGTAAGACTCTACAAGTAATAAATGACCGAGAGGTTGTTGATACAATAAAAACTGAGCTTCTAGTGTCAGCAGCCATCTCCAGAGCCTAAAGCTGTGCGTGGCTCTGGGGCTCTCTGTCCCTCTTTCCGTAGGTGTTGGAGCCCACGTTGGTGGGCGGGTAAAGGGCCCCGGCGCTGCCGCTGGAGCGCACCAGGAAATCGGCCAAGGGCTGCGTCACACACGTGGCCGTGTTGCATCTCCTCTTCTCCAGCTGGTGACTGCCAAGGTGAAACAAAGACAGCCAGCAGTCAGTCAAACAATGAGCCATCGAGTGTGCCACTTCTCATAGTCATTTGAGCTCTGCTAATGTGGGAGTTCTTTTAATATGTGCACAAATACAGGAACATTAGAATCTTCCCACCACCTACTTTGTTCCTGAAAAAAATCCTTGTGCTGGGTGCTATTATCAGTTTTAATGATGGAGGTTATTCAAATGCAGAGACATGAACTGTCATATGTCGTTTTTATTGATATCCTGCACAGCAGTTTATGACATTTAGAAGACCTGTAATGATAGTATAGGTGAGACACAAAGTGAAAGCAATGATTAAATGTTTAACTTTCAGCTGAACTTCTAAATCTATTTAGAGCTCTTGCTGATATCATGAGGATTACTAACATAATGATGATCACTAACATTTATTCAGTTCTCATGTTTTCACAGAATTACATCCTGCTCTCACTGAAGTGAGTGGTAATATTCCAGTCCACAGCAAGTGGATTAAACCCAAAGACTCTTTCTCCCATCTGCACCACATATCATGAGAAGTAGCAGGCATTGCCAGCTTCTGCCAACTGCAGAATCACTTAGGATGGTCTTTTGCTCTGTCTCTCTTCCCACTTAGCTCTGACTAAACAGAGGTTTCATCTAAAAGAAAAACCTGCCACATCTCTTTTGAAACACCAGCAAATTGAAAGTTCTGTTGTGGTGAGAGAAAATCCTTTGCTGAATGATACTTTAAAGAGTGTCCGAGGAAGGATCCGTATCTAGAAATAACATTTTATGATCTGAACCGACAGATCATTTACAGAACTCCACGTAAAACCTATGTAGCACGAGGGGTTTTTTTAAATTGCAATGTAATGGTTAGCTTGGGTTTTCAGACTTGTTTCTTAGATTACTGTGTTCTTCCTTCAAACAGAAATACTTGCTCGCAGAGATTGCCTACTGAGTTGTTGCATATTTTCTTGGACTTCTTCATGCTGATATGGCATGAATTAGATATCACTTTGTGGCTAAAATTTACTGTGAAGAGCAGCTATATCCCTGTTTCAAACTCTGAGCAGTTACCAATGTGTTCCTTTGCTTACTGATTATTAAATCTATCATCTAAAATGTCATATAACCTTTTGAAGTTATTTGTATTGATCTAATAATACAAGAGGAAAGGCAGCTATGAAAGGAATGTCTGTCTTATACAGGTTCTTGATTAGTAGATAGGCAGCAGTTCTTAAGCAATTAATATTTTAAATGTGTAATTGCATTACAAGAAAATTGTTGCATAGGGCTTTATATAACCTCCCATTGACTTTCATGGATATTTCTTTTGGTTTTATTCAAGTCCTTACCACACAAGGTTCAAATAGCAACTGGTTCTCACAGAGGTCCTGAAATTGAATTTATAAATAACAATATATTTCAGACAAGTGAAATTCTCTCAGAATCAATTTCTTCTTTTCCTTCTTCTTATGATTAATATTTAATTATGTGATTTTAAAATTGCTTAATTACTGAAAGCATTTTTACCATAAAATAATTCCATTCCAGTAGAGCTGCAGTATTATTAAGAAGGGTATGTTTTCTTTTCTTTCCCCCCCAGGCTTGGAAATCTGATGAACTTTTTAAAAAGGAAGGCGCTTGCAAAATGCACCTTTCTTCACAAGGTAATGTAGAGTTTGCAGCCTCTTTAATTTAAGAAAGTTTATAATCGTAAAATGATCAAATGATTTGAAACAAAGTCCCTGGATTTCACTTTCGACCCTAAATGCTTTGATCTTTTTGTTACAGAAAAGCTGATCTTTATGCTTATAGGAAAGCTCTGTTTAGTAGAAGGATATTTTAATATCTTTTTTTTTTTTTTTCCTGAGGGAAAAAAAGCAGAAGCAAAGTCTCTCAAATAGCAGGATATCACTGGAACAAAGTTTGCTTCATGATTCAATCTGATATGGCTGGAAGAAACAAGGAAAATCAATACCTTTTTGTCTTTGCTGCTGGTTGTTCTGGCATTTCCTCACTGAGTCCTGAGAGTGTATTGTGTGACATTACAGGCAACATCCATCCTTGTCTCTTGGAAGTACCATCAGATAGATCATCAGCCAGAGACAGTAATCTCTGAACAACAATAAAACAGTGAGCTTGAATAACTCTATTTTTATATTATTTAAGACATGAAAGCAAAAGCAACTCATGCAATAATCTGAACACCTTTTTCCCTAAAAAGAAATAAACATGATTATTTGTCACTCACCCCTCAATAGGTGTAGCTTCCAAACAGCTCAGAGTGACAGAAAGTGCAATGAAGAAAACTGACAACTTCAGGTTGTGCATCTTCCCTTCCAAACTTTCTGAAAAGAACAGTGATTCAAAACTGAAAGCTAACCCAAATACTCTTCAGCACATCCTATCACCGATGCCCATTCTGTCCTAAATCAAGAGCAATTAGTCTTTTTCACAAGCTAGAGTGAGAAAAATGATCCCTTCAAGTTTAGTGACACAATTCAGTTTCAGAAATATGGCTCTCAGCAGTAAATGCTCATTTTCCATCCAGTAGTTTCAATCCTATCCCTTATCTCTGATTTGCGTTTCCTGACATATCCCAGTCTCAAATTCTGGTCCCCAGTGCAGTTTACTTTAAAGCTGTCTTAGTCTTTTCCTGAAAAAATGCTCTTGATTAATAATAGGGGATATAGAGCTTTTCTAAAGGCGCATCTTTTGCACTGCAGGGAAAGTAAGAAAAAAGGCAAAGTATTTACCTTTTTGTGGTCACAGATCTAACTGGAGAAGCCAGCAAGCCCTCTTGGTTAGCAGGAAGTGTGCATGCAACAATTCCACGCTTGCATCTGGCTCTGGAGTATCCTTCTCCCTCTTCCTTTCTGGCAAGTCTCACGACTCTTATATATCCTCGACACCTTTCTCAGCTCTGACATCAGGCAGCACAGAGAGACTGTCGTTAATTCCAATCCCTACAGACAGAAAGTGCCCCAGAGAGGAGCAGAGGCAGGTGGGTCATTATTGCACTAGTACATCAGTAAATATTCTCCTGCTGTATGCAGAATGCCCTCGTGAAGGTACTGCAAGAGCATATTGCACATCAGAAATGTAGCCTCAATTTTACAGCTCTGATAAGCTGCTGTGGTTATATTCCCTGTGGGTGTTTTCGTGGGCTAAATAAGGTAACAAAAGTCACAAAGAAAGCCAGAGCAAATGAAACGCCAGGCCACTGGTAATTGAAATACAAGAAAACATGTCTCAGAAAAGATGGAAAAGTTAAAGTTGTGGAGGTTTGCTGTACAATATAGATAGAAAGCAAAGGTATCTGAAGGGATAAAAGCTGTATGATGAATAAGAAAAGAGTGAAAGTTATTTAAATTGACAGATAGAGTTCTCATTCAGGGTAACACGGTAGAAATCATGCACATTTTCCAGTCAAGTTTAAATGTCAATGAAAATTCTGTCGCTATGAATGTAAAATCTCATATTTTAAAAACCAGGTGGATTTGTCATGAGTGAAAATTGAGTCAATTAATGCTTTTCAGAAGGCAAAGACTAGGATTAAAAAGCCAGGAAATGTCAGAAAAGCCAGAAAACGTGCAAATTTATTTCTCTAGTATGCATAAAGTATGGTTGAGGGAAAAATGTACAGCTTTTAATAGACTAAATCCAGTGTTGACGAAATATCTAATTGCAGATTTCCAAGGATACAGATTAGAACCATTAACCTCTGATTTCAGTGGAAATTAGGCAAATCACTTCCCCCTCCCTCTCCCCCCTCCAGAAGTGTGAGAGCTGGAATCCTTCTGCAGTCGACTTAATTTTCTTTTCCTCCTCTCTTTTAGGACAGGAAGAATCACGACTCTCCTGGCATCTTTGCCAAGAGCTGTGGTGTTTGATCAGCCAAAGCCCAGAGGCTTCAGCACCAGAGGTCTGAGCCTGGAGGGCTCCTGGTGCTGCCCGTGCTGTGGGCTATGTCAGAGGATGCAGGGTTCCTCTTTGCCTCCCTGCTGGGATTAACTGCCATGGGAATGTGGGATCTGGGTGAAACTCCAGCTCTCCTGGTGTTCAGGGGAGCAAGGTCTGAGGGACTCCTCTCTGGGGATGTGCGGTGAAGGACTGAATAGTGTGGAAGGAGAGTATTTATAAACTGTATCACTGTTTCTCCCAAAATTGGGGTGGAGCACTGATGGGGGCGGTTGGGTTTGGTCTGGGCCTGTTATTCTTTGTGCAATTTTTAAATTCTCTTGTATGATTTACTGTCCGGTATCTTTCTAACAAAAGCTGACATAAATTTAGATTAAGGATTAGAACTTGGGTCCATTCATTGCAAACATTTGACAAGGCTGGAGGACTGGGGTGGTGACTGCTCTCAGGAAAGGTTACTTATTAATACTGTGTCAGATTTCCCGCAGTGACTGTCAGGCCTGCATGGCTGTGAGTTCGTGCTCTTCTCACTGGGGAAATAAGTTCAGCAAAATTAGAAATTTTAGAAAAATCCAGCCAAAAATTCCACCTCTGTACCCTCTAAGTTTTCCCAGTTTTTCCCAGCTAGGAGCTGCACAGAAGTCAGGCAGGGGAAGTGACAACAGGGAACAGCTGAAAAATTCAAAGGCACAAAGAGGAAAGGGGAAAGGTTTCAGAAAACAATTCTATGGTCTAAGAATAATTTCTGATTCCCTACTGAGAAAAACACGAACTCACAGCCATTCAGGCCTGACAGTCCCCTGCAGTGAGAGCTCAGCACACATCCACAGAGGCAAGTCCAGCATCTTAAATGAAAAAAATAAAAATAAAAACCAGAAGAAAAAGGTGATTTCTTTTGCTTCAGAGTTATTTCAAGTTCTTAAAGCCCAAGCAACATTTGCTCTTGATTTTGGTTGGGTGAATCATGAGCAGTGGGCACGGGTCATGCCATTCATTGAGCAGAAAACCCGGGGTCATTTAGAGGGGACACAAGAACTGTTTGTGTAGCGACCTCGGGCTGCAGAGGGGCAGGAGAAAGGCCAAGGGAGCTCCCTGGGGCCACCAGGGCCTGTGGGGAACAGAATGGACGCTTGGATGACCAGTGGAGGTGAGGAGTGGATCTGAGTTCATCTACAGGGAAATAAGGAGGGGATACTCTGGAGTGAAAAGCTGAGGTGATGAGTTCACCCACCTGGGCACGAGTTGTGTTTGCACAAAGTGGGAACAGAGGTGAAGGTCAATCCAAAGTCGATCCTGCTTGACCTCTGAATTCCAGGATAAGTTTTACAAGCTGCCAAATGAGGGAGTAAAAATACACAAAAATGAAACCGAGAGCATTCATGAGGTTCCTGGGAGTTCATTACAGTGTTGTCATAGAATTCTTAATGAGTTTTGAGCTTTTAATGACAACAATTCAGTACTTTCTTTGGATTAATCACTGTGTAGGATTTGGGGTTTATCTGGATTTTAAAGGCGTCGTGGTGGCCCTGACACTGCTCAGGAGCTGGTAGGAAAAGCAGGGTCAGAGCTCCTGGCAGGCACAGGGTGTTTTTCCCAGAGTGGACTGTGGAGGAATTGTTTGGGACTTGGATTGTCCCTCTGGGTGATGCCAGTTGCTGTGATTTGTGTAATTCCATACATTTAACTCCCAATACTTCCCAGCCCAGGGGCTTGAGCTGACAGGGCAGCACACAGATTGTTCTCTGTGCTGTGCCCCGATTTGGGGTTGGCTGTCAGCTTTGCTAGCTCCCGTGAATTATGCCCATAGCCCCGAATTCCCTGCTCAATTCCCACTGCCATAACCTCACAGCGCCTCATGGAGTGGGGATATACTGTGGCAGGAAGCTCAGCAGCATCGGCACAGGGACAGGTGTATATTCCAAAGAATTTGCTGTTTCAAACCCTCATCCCCCAGCCCCGCCGATGTCCCTGGGGGGCACATGACAGAGTTACCTGGATTTCAGCTGATTTCACCCCCCCGAGCTCGGGCTCCAGGTGATCTTTTCAAGCAGGAGAAGGCAGGGGCCGGAGGCGCTCCTGGCCCGTGCCGAGGCAGTCCCTGGGGCCACGAGAGGACATCTCTCCCTGCAGAATTTCAGTTCTTTCCAGAGCCTCAGCAGTGACAGAGGAAAAAGAGGAAGATGAGGAGGAGGAAGAAGGGGGAGAGGGTTTGAGAGGAGGGGAAGCCCAAATCCGTGCTGTGTGCGGAGCTCCGACAGCACGCTGCAGCCCACAGCTCAGTGTGAGCACGGGGCAGAGGAGGCGATTTCTGGGCATTCAATCACCCTGAGGCGGGCCCGGCACCGCCCCTGCAGCACCGTCCCCAGCACAGCTCGGTACCGCTCCGGGATCACCCGGCCCCGCCCCCGGTGCCGCCTGGGACCACTGGGGACCGCCCCTAAAGCACCGCCCCGGCCCCGCCCGGTCCCGTCCCCGGGACCTCCGTGCCCCGCCTCGCCAAGCCCCGGCTCCGCCCCGAGCCTGCCCGGGCTGCGCCGGCACCATCGCTGGCGGCCCCGCCCCTCTTCCCCGGGCCGAAGCGGGCTGAAGGAGATGTCCGCACGATTGGAAACGCCGCCGAAAATCGCACCCGTGGCATCGGTGTCGGCGTCGTGCGCAGGCATCCCACTAGAGCGAGCGGGCTCCTTGCTGTGCCACCCTCCTTTTGCAGCCAGAGTTAGAAGGTCGGGGAGCGACACCCGAGCCGCCATCTTGGGAGAGGCACGCGCGCAGTACCGCGCTCTGCCCACAGGGTGGCGCTTGGGAGACAGGCAAGGGATGGAATCAAGGAGTGTCCCAATCCTTGAGAAAATCCCCCGGAATGAACGCCCTAAAAAACCCCGACCAGAACTGAGAAACCTTTTCCCGCCATTTTTCATTGATTTTTTTCCCCATTTCTCTCAGATTTTTTCCTCAATTTTTCAAGCATTTTTTCCCGCAATTTTCGTGGATTTTTTCCTGATTTTTCCCCATTTCTCACTAATTTTTTCCCCCATTTCTCACTGATTTTTACCCCCCATTTCTCACTGGTTTTTACCCCCCATTTCTGACTGATTTTTCCCCATTTCTCACTGGGTTTTTCCCCATTTCTCACTGATTTTCCCCCCATTTTTCATGGATTTTTTCCCCTATTTTTCGAGGATTTTTTCCCCATTTTTCCCCGTCTCTCACAGATTTTTCCCCCCATTTCTCATGGATGTTTCCCCCAATTTTCATGGATATTTCCCGATTTATATATATAAATCATCTATTTTTTAATATTTAATTTATATTCACAATCTATACATATTTCATATATTCAGTTTAATTGCTATTCTATTTATCATACATACAATATTATTTTATTATTCATTATATACATAGATTTATATTACTAATGTTATTTCTATTTTATCTATATCCATATATATTTGTAGGTTCATAGTTTTTAATATTATTTATTTAAAAGCTCTGCCTCTAACCAAATAGAAACAAAAAACTCGATTATTTTAAATTATATTTGAATATATTTTTCTATTTAGTTTTCATATTTATATCTGTAGATTTATATGTCTATATTGTGTATTCTATATTTATATACTATTTAATGTATTTTTTACTAGTATATTAATATACTATATGCTATTTACATTCTATTATAAATACTATTTAATATAACATATTAAAATCGATAAATTATTTATATTACATACTACATACATGTGTGATAAATGTGATTCGTGCTAATTAAGTTGTAACTATATTTACAAAATTGTATTTAGATCAATAGAAGACAATTGTTACAGAGTGAGAAGGGGGAGATGGGTGAGACAGGATAAAAGACATCTTACAGAGGTTGGGAGTCAAAGAAGGAGGTTAGAAGAAAGATAAGAATAGTCAAAGGACGAAGGTCTGATAAGCGGCATCTAGAAATACAGCTTCAACCTTGAAGCTGTCAAAAATGGAATGATCCCAAGCATGGGACTTAATTAAAGTCATGTTATGGAAAACATCTGCTCAGTCACACAGGGCGCCTGCGCTACCTGCAGGTCACACCTCGGTCACTGATGATGATGATGGGCCTTCACCGGAAATAAGACCCTTAAAAAGATAAGAGACCCCCTAACCCATTAGTAGAGCATGCGCCGTGCAGTATAGTTACGTAGATCTCAGGAATAGAAACTAGGAGGAGCTTTCTAGAAACTTTTGTAGCCTATAGTATATAAGTGGGATTGTTAGCCCGAATGCTTTGATACGTGAGGAATGGGAGCCACTCCCCGTATCCCCGGTCGGAGGGGGGCCCCTCCCCGGTCGGTTTTGCTTATGCTTTATATGAACCTCAATTATACTAAATTACTTACTGCCAAAATTTGTATATTCTTAAATATATACACTTTGATTGTTTCATCTCCAATACTTTAATTGTCATCTCCAATACTTTGATTGTATTCATTTTGTTACTATTAAAAACTTACTATTAAATTTAATCTTGTTGCTTGATAAATTGGGAAAAATAGAACATCATTCATAACACATGTATTTTATATTTATATTTATTTCTATATATTTATACTTACATATATATATGCATATATAGTTATAATAATTTTATGTCAGTATCTATTTTTGCATATTTGTATATTTTTGCCTATATTATTTATATTATTTATTAAAAACCCTCCTCTAACCAAATAAAAAACAATAAAACATTCCTTTTAAAGTCTAAATATTTATATATTTCTATTTTCATAACAGAATATAATGTAATGTAATATATTTATATATTGGTTTCTTATATTTGCTTCTATATTTTTATTCTTTATCTTTTCTATTTACAGTATCTATAAAAAAACCCTACCTCTATCCAAACACAAACCAATAAAACATTCCTTTTAGACTATATTTAGCTGTTTTTTAAGGTTCTGTTTTTCATGCATTCTACACCCACCCCTCCCTCTCAATGTTCTGGCACCCACCATGACCCCCCCCCCCCATGCCCGACTCACCTGCTCCTCCAGCGCAGCCCGGCTCCCTCTCCCAGGGACCTTGGGGTGCCCCAAACCACGTCGGAGCCCCCCTCAGCCTTTTTTCCTCACCCCAAAGAAGGCACAGAACGACTCCAACTGCCCTGGACAGCAGCAGGGCACTTGACTGCAACCCCTCCCATGTGTCCATCCCACAGAAAGTGACTCTGCTGACACCAGAAAAGGGAGGGCAACCCCCACAAGGGCTGAAGTTCCTCCCCAGCCCTGCAGACACAGGGGACAAGGGGCAGAAAGGAGGAGGGGCAGCAGAGAGGACAAGGGAAGAAAATCAACATCAAGGTGCACGATGAAATGGAACCCCCACCAAAAAAAAAGAAGAAGAAAAATGAAAACGAAAAATAACCAAAAAACGAAAAGAAACCCCTGGCATGCTGGATGGGCAGCACAAGAGGGAGGGATTAAAAATGAACAGGGACAGTGTCCTGGTTTTGGGCAAATTTGGGGGAAAACCTCCAGAAGGAGCCCCCAGACAGCAAACCCCACGACTCCTCCCCCCCACCCCACCGGGTTCGGGAAGAATTTCCTCGGAGAAGAGTGGGAGAAAAAAACCTCTTTATTTAACAAGCAAGACACTCCCCAGCACAGGGAAAAAAGACAACACCAGCTGACAAAAAACTCTTTCACCGTTCTGAAGGGATGACGAGTTCAGTCTCTCTGGCGAGTGGTCGCCCAGTTATCAGTCTCTGGCGCTTGGGAATGGCTGCTGCAGGTGACAGAGTGTAGACTCCCGGTGTTTCTTGGGGTTTCCCAGGTCCCCGTCCGGAACAGGTTCAGATGGTATCCAGGAGAGGGAGGGGACGGGGTGGAAGAGAAAACAGTCCAGGGAAAAAGTTGGACTGCCTAGCTGAACTAACTAATAAGAAAAAAGCAAGGGCAAAGCGAAGGAAAGAAAAAGAGGCAGAAGCGAGCAAGCAGGCAAGCAAGCAAGCAAGCAGGCAAGCAAGCAAACCGAGCTAAAACCTCTCCTAAACATAGACCATGGGGGAGGTGAGCCGGCTGATAACAAGACAAAACAAAGCTTCACTCTCAGACTCAGTCCTGGAAGCACAGGACATAATACCAAACATAATCAGGACACATGATTGGAGATAGAAACACCATAACATCACCCTAGGACAGACAGTGACCGGGACACAAGGATCCCACGGGAAACAACGGCACAGGGAGCACCACAGAGGCACAGAGAAGGACGGAGAAAAGACAGAGAGTGCCAAACACACAGCAAGGACTGAGGGGTACCATGACAAAGAGGGAACCCAGGAGCCAGAGAGGAAGCGAGCACAGCCCGTGCGGGGCGGGCAAAGACGGGCAAGGAGCAGCACAGGCACGGAGACAGAGAGGCACGGCCAGCAGGACAGAGGCTCACCAGGAGAGGGGCACAGGAAGGGAGGAGCACCGGGCAGCGCTCCTTTAGGACAAGAATATTCACACACACAAGCAATTCCCTCATTTGCACCTCATTCTTATTTCACACCCCCCCCCCCCCCCCCCCCCCAATAAAAAATTCAGCTCATAGCACAGGCAGCTCTGGCTTTTCCCTGCACAGTATTTCTACCAGGGACCTGGGCACAGCACGCGGTCGCGAGTCACCTGAATCAATCCTGATTTAACATTTCAAAGCTTCTCCTTCTGGCACTGCACCTTCTCAGACCCGGGCTGCCATGTTCCACTCCCCTCATGGCCAAATTCAAGAACAACTGTTGCCATTCTGCAGAGAATTCCCAATATGACTCACATATTATCAGTGGGCAGAAAACTCTTTGGGCTTCAGTTCCACCTCTCACCTGTTCCACGTGGAGGGAGGACAGGCATTTGTCACACATCACAGCAGCAGTGATGGATCAAGGCTTTTTTTTTTTTTTTTTTTTTTTTTTGATTGAATAAAAGGGTAAGAAAAAACAAACCAGGTCTCATACAAATGTCTTGAAACACCATTAAAGCTTTTTAAACCCAAGGAGACCATCGTGATTCCTGACTTCAGTCTTCTATTCATACTGGTTTTGGCATCATGAAATCAATCAGAGTCTTTAAAGAAATACTAAATCATCATGACTAAACCCCGGGCTCCTGGTCATTTGCACTTACAGCCCCTTGTAGGAAGCTCTCCAGCCTTTTTTTCCCATCCTACGTTGGACAGAGGATGGCTGTGAACCGCACGCCTCCGCACAAACAGTCCTGCCGGTTCCTCAAAAAGTTTAAAATGCCTGTGATAAAAATGATAGAAAGTAACACTGCCTCTCAGACTGTTCAAGAAATGGGAAGTTGGACTTTCAATGTCCCACTGAGAGATGCCGAATAAAAGCTTCCCCATGAGCTCGCACAGAGTAGTAACATTTCTTGGACGAAACTAAACTAAGATTTTTTTTTGACCAAACAAGATAGGTCTGTATGAGAACAGCTCAGGAGGCTTTCAGGGCTCGCAGTGATGCTGGCAGAGCACAGAACGTTAAAGATGAAGTCTTAACTCCCTGAATTAATGCCCTGTGGTAGCCAAATCTTTTTGCAAAGACACATAAGACTTGCTTCTCCTTGTTTCCGAGTTCCCAAGCCATCCTGTAATTCCTCACCTGCACTAGTGCAGACCAATCTGCCGTGGGCAAGGAACAGATCCGGCTCCTGAGCTCCAAGCCACGTGTCCCCGATGGAAACCCAAGTCAGGAATACAAAAACACCTGTGGAAGAAAGACGAGAGAAAAATCAGAAGACACAGATATTCTTCTATTTCCACACAGAAATACCGAGCCAAGCTGTTTACCTCTGGGACTCTGTTTTCAAACAGCTCCCCAGCTCTGTTCCTAGATGGAAAACGTGGAGTGGCTTTGCCCATGCAAAGCCAATGAGCCTCCTCACAAGAAGGAACAAACCAGTTTCCTGCTAAATCAGACACCTGGAAATCTCACCTGTCACATGCTGTCATGGACCAGCAAGAGGGATCAGCATCCAGGCCCACGTGGACTTGTTCATTCCTGGCTTCTAATGCAGCAGGGACAACAGCACTGAAGGGAAATGATCACGTCTTCATTTAAAGAGAACCCAACTTCTTCATCAAAGCCATCACTGTCCTCGATCAGGACATCCACCATATCCAGGACATCTAATAAGTGAAGAAAAACATCAAAGCAAGAATCCAGACTAACAGGAAAAACAACAGACGTAGAATGCAACACTCCAGGAATACAAGGCATCTTTTTAATTCTTTTTAATAAAAAAAAAAAAAAATTAAAAAAAAGTATGAAAGCCACATTTGTCACACAATACAACGTTAAGTGCAACCCCTAAATTACAGCTGAACCTTCACTCTGCCTTTCAATGCTGCTGTCCAGCACGGAGCAGCTGTGGCTGCTCCTGGATCCCTGGATGTGTCCAAAGCCAGGCTGGACACTGGGGCTTGGAGCAGCCCGGGCTACTGAAAGGTGTCCCTGTTCATGGCAGGGCTGGAACTGGATGAGATTTAAGGAGCCTTGCCGGCCAAACCACTCTGGGATTCCATGACTCTGTCAACAGTCCCAGGCAGAAGGGCTAGATTTCCATTTGAGTTCAAAAACGCCGCTGCAAGAGCATGAAGAGAGATTTCAAATACCGTTCAAGTGGCACAGCCACGGCAGAAATTACTTTCAGAGGTAAAGCAGCAACTTGGCAATTCCACTTCGACTTCTGATACCAAGAACACGTGGAGAGCTGAATCCTGGAGGGCCCTTACTTAACAGGATTGCCAGAGTTATCCATCCCCAGTTTGCTGATTAGGGCTAGAAAGTGTATCCCCAAGTCATGGAGTTGGGATGTTGACAGGTTACCACATACCATCAGTGTGAGAGACGGGGATGCTGATGTTATCAGAGTCCTGTTTAAACAGAGCCACCTGGAGCGTGCTGGCTGCCTGAACCAGGTCTGCTGCCTTGTCAGTGTAGGGACAGGGGTTGGCCACCAGCTTCAGCAGGATCTGTCAGCAAAGGTGGGGAGAAAGATAAGTGCACCTGCTGGCTGGCAAGTGCAGGGGAACCACACGGTACTGAGAACGACCACGTGCTGAAAGCTGGGCAGCTTTTATGAGGACAACTTCCATAGCACTTCTGCAGGATTCTGTCTACAGTTCCTGCTCTACAGGCCACACTGATGGAAAAACAAAAACCCACCACAACTTGGCACCTAGATTGCGACCACACACCGAGTACCTGGGCAGACCACAGTGGAGGCAAAGCACTGGGCATTCAACATCCTGAAGAGTAAACAGCAAGTGTCACCTTTCCTTGTCAAGGACCACCATCTACTGAGCTCTGATAATGTTGGCACCTAAAGAGGAGATCAAAGCTACCCACACCTACACCACTCTACCCTTACACCGACAATGCTGTAATAACAGCTGATCTTTTTGGATTTCATTTTCCTACAAATCATTTGGCTGCCCTCCCACTGAACACAAGAAGGATGCCACCTCCGTATAAAGAATCCCAAACAAGGCTTTTCTCAGAATTCATTCGCTGGTCTTTGACAGGTTTCTCAACAATAGCAACAAGACCTCCAGTTTCCACTAACACTATTCTTTGCATTTTTTTATCCAGCTGATTTGAACACCGTTACCTTTTCCAAAAACTGAATCACTGCTTCCTTCTGGTCTTCTTTTGTATTATCCAAGTGCTCCAGCCGAATTGAAAGCTCCTTCCACGTGTACTCAAACGCTCCACTGTCACGTAAAACCTGTCCAGGAAACAAAGGAGGAGGTGTGTAAATAAACCTCAAAACACCTAAAATACAAAACCCCGAGGGATGCAGATCTTTTTCTATAGTTACCTTCATGCTTCCTTCTTTTAGGAACGAAAAGAAGAGCAGGTTGATGAGGAGTCGTATCTGCCGCTCTCCTCACCCTCAGTTCAAGAGGCTCATTGGGGGACTTCAGCTGCATAGTGGACAATAAAAATCCTACTTCTGTAATTTCTGGAAAGCAGGTTATACTGCTTTCAGAGGGCCGTACAGCTTTCTATCATCACAGGCAGTTAAAAAAAAAAGAAAAAAGCACCTTCAAAATAGCCTGTAGGGGAGTTTTAGAAAACTACCGATGAAACAGAGGAAAATCATTGCTAAATTAAACCTGAATCAGGCTACTTGTACTTAAAGCAATCAGGCAGAGGGATGAACAGTCACATAAATGAGCAGTGGGCTGTGACCACAGCAAGGTCCAGAGAGAAGTGCAAGTTGCTGGGGGTGGTGAGGAAGACCAACAAGTCCCACACCCTAGAGACAGGCTTTGACGTGCCTAGAAACTTCCCCCCGCTTTCCTGCTCTCCAAATTCAGGCCCTGACTGCGAGCACCCAAACTCGGTGACCCCGAGCTCCAGCTCTACAAGCAAGAAAGGAGGAGGGAGAAGAGGAAGGAATCCGAGTGACACCAGGGTTCAACTCCCTCCCCCTAAGGCCCAGCAAGAGAGGAAACCTTGCCCAGCTTCCCGACCCTGGCACCTACGTTGGACGACTGCAATTACACAGGATGAATCTGTGCCTTTGCTCCTCTCCACACATCAAATACAAGGAAGCCATCACAACTCATTTGTTCTACAGTTACTCCGTGTACAACACCAGCAGCTCTAAAAATAACTGCTGCTCACATCAATCTGACAGGGGAATTCATTTAAAGCAAGAAAACATGAAGGAAAAAGGATTCATTATAATATAAGCGACTATTTTTGGCAGGGTCTGGAAACAGAAATGCACCTGCAGCTCTCACAAAACCAGGCAGGAACAGAATGTGAAATCCAAAAACGAGCCTTCAGTTACATGGCACTGTGCAGAAAAGTAAGTCCTTACCATCTATTCTTAGCAGCCTTTCTGCTGACGGAACTGCCCCAACTTCCCTGTTCCTGCTTTCCCTTCAGAGAAAATGCAAAGGACTGAAGTGGAAAGTGGACACAGGAACAAGTCAAGCAGTCCATGTTCCCACCTGGCAAAAGAATCCAAAACCATCAGAAAAACGGCACATTTTGAGCAGCTTTCGGTTGAGACATTCATTGCTGGGAGACCAAGTGAACCTGCCTTTAATCCCTTGCAAGGATCAAGGGCAACTAAACCCGAATTCAGTCACTGTAACTGGATTTTTTCTTGGCAGGACAGTCTGCTTGCATTTATTCCTTATTCCTAGGGGTAAATCTCTACCCCTACTTAGGTAACTAAAGGATGTCCTCTTTGAATAAGGTGCTAAAAACAGCAGCCTCTGGTGTCTGGTGGACTTCGAGCTGACCAGCTTTTTCTCAAAAGTCAAATAACTAATTTAAATATGCAGAGGGGGATGCTAATTTTCAAGACAAAAAGTACTCCTTGCATCAAAGCTGGGATCAGACAATAACAGAGAGGACTACTCTGCAGGGCCAGAGGAAACCGGAGAAGACTTATGAAAGGCTAGAGTGCTGAAGTACAGATTAAAGAAACGCTGATAAAAAGTAAAAATCCAAAGTAATATCTTCTTGATCAATGTCAAGACCTTTGCAGGCACCAACTGCACTGATTTATTACAGTATCAGAATTCATTCAGCCTCGGGGGGGTGCGTAAACACGACAGACATTTTCTTTGCTCTTTCATCAACTGCTGCAGTGAAGTCCGTTCACAGCATTGATTTCTGTCAAATATTCCGTTACTAGCCGGTTATCTGACAGCAAATTTCAACAAGAGTCACAGGAAAGGAGACTGGTGACCACACAATCCTGCAGCAAAGGTAACTGCTTCAAGAAAAAATCGTACAATCCTGAAATTTCAGGCCAGTGGGATAGAGTGAATATCCTGATATTTCAATTCCAAAGCTTACCTTAATGGTCTCGGGCTCCGGGGCTTGGAGGGGGGGTCGGTTCGGAAGGGCCGCCTCCGGAGGAGGGGATCCCGGGAGGAGTCAGGGGCCCGGGGAGGGGGGCGAGGCGGAGGGAGAGGAAAAAGAGGAAGATGAGGAGGAGGAAGAAGGGGGAGAGGGTTTGAGAGGAGGGGAAGCCCAAATCCGTGCTGTGTGCGGAGCTCCGACAGCACGCTGCAGCCCGCAGCTCAGTGTGAGCACGGGGCAGAGGAGGCGATTTCTGGGCATTCAATCACCCTGAGGCGGGCCCGGCACCGCCCCTGCAGCACCGTCCCCGGCACAGCTCGGTACCGCTCCGGGATCACCCGGCCCCGCCCCCGGTGCCGCCTGGGACCACTGGGGACCGCCCCTAAAGCACCGCCCCGGCCCCGCCCGGTCCCGTCCCCGGGACCTCCGTGCCCCGCCTCGCCAAGCCCCGGCTCCGCCCCGAGCCTGCCCGGGCTGCGCCGGGACCATCGCTGGCGGCCCCGCCCCTCTTCCCCGGGCCGAAGCGGGCTGAAGGAGATGTCCGCACGATTGGAAACGCCGCCGAAAATCGCACCCGTGGGATCGGTGTCGGCGTCGTGCGCAGGCATCCCACTAGAGCGAGCGGGCTCCTTGCTGTGCCACCCTCCTTTTGCAGCCAGAGTTAGAAGGTCGGGGAGCGACACCCGAGCCGCCATCTTGGGAGAGGCACGCGCGCAGTACCGCGCTCTGCCCACAGGGTGGCGCTTGGGAGACAGGCAAGGGATGGAATCAAGGAGTGTCCCAATCCTTGAGGAAATCCCCCGGAATGAACGCCCCAAGAAACCCCGACCAGAACTGACAAACCTCCTGCCTCTGTATGAGTGCAAAGGGTGTGCAAGGAGTGTGCATTAGCAATCGATCGGCAGGCATTAGCAATCGATCGCCGAGCTAATCGATCGGCAGGCATTGGCAATCGATCGCCGATCTAATCGATCGGCAGGCGCGATCAATCGATCGCCGATATAATCGATCGGCAGGCGCGATCAATCGATCGCCGATCTAATCAATCGGCAGGCATTAGCAATCGATCGCCGATATAATCGATCGGCAGGCGCGATCAATCGATCGCCGATCTAATCCATAGGCACGCATTAGCTATCGATCGCCGATCTGATTTTTCCCGCCATTTTTCATGGATTTTTCCCCCCATTTCTTACTGATTTTTCCCCATTTTTTTCATGCATTTTTCCCCGCAATTTTCGTTGATTTTTTCCCATATTTTCCCCATTTCTCACTGATTTTTTTCCCACATTTCTCAATGATTTGTTTCCCCAATTTATCAAAGATTTTTTTCCCCATTTCACCATGATGTTTCCCCCATTTCTCACTGATTTTTTCCCCCATTTCTCACTGATTTTTTCCCCCCATTTTTCCATGGATATTTCCCGATTTTCCCCCCCATTGCTCACTGATTTTTGCCCCCATTTCTCTCTGAATTTTCCCCCCATTTTCCATGCATTTTTCCCCCCATTAATCACTGATTTTTTTCCCCATTTATCACTGATATTTGCCCCCATTTCTCTCTGAATTTTTCCTTCCATTTTTCATGCATTTTTCCGCCCATTAATCACTGATTTTCTCCCCATATATCACTGATTTTTTTCCCCATTTCTCAATTATTTTTTCCCCCACTTTTCCCCGTTTCTCACTGATTTATTCCCCCATTTTTCATGGATTTTTTTTCCCCCATTTCTCACTGATTTTTTTCCCCATTTTTCAAAGATTCCCCCCCGTTTTTCACTGATTTTTCTCCATTTCTCACTGATTTTCCCACCATTTTTCATGTGGTTTTTTTCCATTTCTCACTGATGTTTTACCCCATTCTTATTACCATTCTCATAGCTCTATTTTATATTTATACATATTCTTATATTTGCATTATTTCTGTTATACACTAGATTTTTCATAGATATTTGCTACTTAGATTTCATTATATTTTACATGTATACCAATCTATTTCTATTCTTTATATTTTATTTTTATATTAGCTATAAAAACCGTGCCTCTACCCAAATAAAAAGCATTTAAACATTCCTTTTAGACTATATTTAGGTATTTTTTATGGTTCTGTTTTTCATGCATTCTACACCCACCCCTCCCTGTCAATGTTCTGGCACCCAGCATGACCCCCCCCCCCCCCCCCATGCCCGACTCACCTGCTCCTCCAGCGCAGCCCGGCTCCCTTTCCCAGGGACCTTGGGGTGCCCCAAACCACGTCGGAGCCCCCAGTCTCCACACCCTCCCCCTCCGTAGGGAACGGGAATGGGATGGGGAGCACACAGGACAAGAAAGGAACACAAAAGACACACTGGACAGAGAGAAGAAAAGGGCTGGAAGCTGGATATGAGGATGAAAGTGGAGCAGCAACAAACCTCAGGACTCTTGACTAGAGAGTGTGGCTGCTGAACGTCTCAAAAAAAACCCCCAGCTCCAACACAACATGCTGTGCTCACGGCTCGGCCTGGGACTCATCAGTGAACATCTCTCTCTTGCCAGGGCCATAAAGCCCCCGAGAAAACACGAGGTGAGGTTGATGTGCTCCGGCTTTGCTCCTGCTCAGCCCTAACCCCCAGCCCCTGCTGCCAGTGAGCACCCTGATCTCTGAACCTCTTCTCAGCTTGTTTGTACGCTTCCAAATTCCTTCCTCTTTCTTCAAGCTTCATCTGTTTCCTGGCATTGGGAGAATGACAAGTGTTTAGCACAGCGCAATGAATACAACAGTCTCATTTTCAGAAGACACAACTGAACGAGAACCGACAGCAGCACTGCTTCGAGACAATCTGGGCACACGTTTCCCTTCCAGCAATCTGAGTGTTCTTTTGTGTCACGCCTGAAATCCTGAAAATGGTTTTTTGAGAAAAATTATCCATAACTAGAAAACAATCAAACCAAATAAATAGAACCCCTAGGATATAATAACAGCCCATATACTACAACACTCCAATTCTAATATTAATAAGAAAACAGAAATTAGCTACACAGCATTACCTCAAACAAACACTACATACTGGCAAGAATCAAAGCCACCACAAAATAATTCAAAAACTACCCTATGCCTTATGCTACAGGCTAGAACGCCATCGGCAAACCTTATCAAGGTATCCTTTAAAAACAACGCCCCACCAAAAACAAAAACAACACAAAACGCCATTCAAGAACTCCCTTATCAACACCTGAATGAAAAAACATGGCATTAGATAAATAGACCATAGCCCTTAGCATACACCATCTACAAACAAAATAAAGCTATACCATACATCCTCGAAAACCACCTTCAAAGCACGACATTAGAAAAAAAAACTTTCCAGAATTAAAAGCTGTATCTAACAAAAGCCGTCTGATAAAATTAACAACCAAGCCCCCACCATCAGAGCTGCCCCTACTAAACTCCCCATCGTACATATGAAAAATCAGTTTTAAAAACCTACTTCAATTCATTCTGCCTCAAATACAAAACCATCCAGAAAGTTACCTTCACTCAAAAACAAAAGCGCACGTAGTAAATAACATTAAAAAATAAATCAGCACACTACACACCACAAGCATAAAATATTGAATTAAAACCAAAAATACCCCTATTCATTAAAGAGCCCAGCCGCAAGCTATATTTAACTATAACTTCGTGCAAACGTACACATATCATTAAAATATATTTCTTTCAGAATACAACTGATGATCTAAAATAGTAAAATGTCCGAGAACGATATTATAATAGGATATCCTCGATCATCCTCCCGCAAATTCTCTCCACTGTATTGTCCGACACACACCAGAAAAAAAATCCAGTTTTTACTTTTTTCAGCTAACTTCTTATTTATTAGCTGAGAGGAATGTTGAATTTGTCTTTACAAATGAGCTGTGGATCAGCCTGTAGATAAGGCTAGCACTGAGAGATAAAAGAAACAATGGGATGGATTCCACTGATTGATGAATGGAAAGAGATAGTTGCCTTTACAAACAAACAGCAGGGCTGCTGATAAATGAAATTGGATATCGAAAGATGAAAGAAGCAACGGGGGGAAACTATGAATTCTATAAGAATTAAAAATTAAAAGGGAGGGTTCTACATTAGAGGGGAATTTCAGGTATCAGGCGTTCCGGGAAGTCTGTGCCTCTCAAGTACCTCAGCCAATGGGAAAAGAGAGAGGGAAATGCGGCCGGGAAAATAGGATAAAAAGGAGGCTGCGTCCTCCAAAAATTTGAGAGATCCCAGGGGAATGTCCCATGGCCTCTCCCTTTATTCGAATAAAGCAAAAAGGACTCCTCTGTTTCCTTTTTGGACATAAACCGCTGGTGTTTGTGGATTAATTTTCCTGACATTTAGCAACATATTGTTAAAAAAAAAAAAAAAAAAAAAAAAAAAAAAAAAAAAAAAAAAAAAAAAAAAGTGATCCAGAAGAGGGCAACATTGACAGCCATTCCAAGACAGGATGAACAAATGCTTTCACATTGACAGAGGATGCTGCGATGTTCTGAGAACAGAAGATAGAATAAAATAAAGGAAGGTGATGTTACAAGACAGAAAAGGGTAAAATAAAAGGAGTACCTGAGACTGGGGGGCGGGGGGGAAGAAAATGGGGAAATATTAATTGCTACACACTAGGTACAAATGCTTTTTACAAGTAATTTATGAGAAGCAAGCTAAAAGCGTCTTACTGCTGCTAGTGATATCATGCTCCAAGCTCTGCTAATAATTCCTATTTCTAGCAATAGTTAAATTGAACTCACTACATTCCAACTATTTTTCTGCTTGTTTAGATGGCAGATCCGTTTGGAACACACCTTAGTATAGCAAATTCTATGCCCAGGTAGGGACCTCTCAGTTCTTCCATAAAACATTTTCTTCTGCATTATGGCAAGCCTTTGTTTTAGCTTGACAGCTTTCTTGAAACTTAAATTTACGCATGTATCCAAAGACATTTGCAATTCCAGAAATTGGTAGGCACATCATATGGAAAGTAAATAACATTCTCGAGAGGGAGCTGCTTTGTTACTGAGGGGATGAAAAGCAAGGCTAGAGCTAGTAGAACTACCCAAGAAATTGGACTTAACGCAGCTTTTACAAGGCTCAAAGTAGCCATACCGAGATGTTTGAGCTAAAAGCCCCAGTTACCAGACTTACAGGCCTAATAGTTATCACCACACCACATTCATTCCCTGGTTGCAGTATTTTTAACAGCAGTGCAGAACGCTACTGAAAATTATTTTTAGGTTGAATTGTTCTCTCCCCTCACTGCCTGTGTAGCTGTTAGAGGCTTCCAGGAGGCTGGGGAAGCAGACTGCTGGTTTCACTTCCAGACAGGTCACTTCCATGGTCTGCTGGAGGGCACTTTGAAGCCCGTGGCCTTTTCTTGCTCTATTGTATCTGACAACTTTCCTCCCCCACGTCTGTTTTTTAGCGGGCAGCATTTTTGGAGGGCCAGTCAAAGACCTCAGGCTCCGAGAGAATTCGTCTGCTTTGCTCTGTTTATGTGTGCAACAGATGGGAGCAGCAACTAAGTCAAGTAGTAACTTCTGAGCTGCCCAGTTATCAGTAAACCAAAATATTCTTTTGTGACTCTCGCCAGACGAACATATCATCCTATCCGAGTCACACACTGCCCCTCTGGCATTTTCCAGTCAGACAAAGAATTCCTGGCCCCTTGCATGAACCTCAGCTCTCCACCTTGTTCCAGAAAGAGTTCTAGATCCAAGGCCCAGTGAGCCAGCTACCCTTTGCTGCCCTGAGCAGTATGGAAACAGCCAAGCCCCAGCCCTGCAGCCCTGCCTAACTCGCCTTTGCCTCCCAAACCTGAACCTTTTCCTTGGCTGTGGCATCCTCACTCATGCAATCCTGAAGACAAAAATCTGATTTGGCAGGTGAGGCCGTTTCTAACGCAAAAGCTTCACCAAGGTTTCTCTTCCAACTTCAGCCTTAAACAGTCCTGTCCTCCTCAGACAGCCCCCACCTCCAGCCTTTAGCTGTAAATACTTACTGGTTTATAGCTAATGCTTGCCACCCCTCAAAATTAAGTCTTTTGATATGCATTTACATCCCTCCCTAACCATGTCCTCATCAGCCTTCCCAAACTCAGCCTCATCTCCAGGCCTAGAACCTCTCCCTAGGTGAGGGACTGTCCTCGGGTAGGAGTGCTGACAGACCTGTGCATGAGCCCAGCTGCATAGCCCGTGCTAATCCCAGCCCAGCTCTAGCCTTTAAACCCACTGGGGCTTTGGTACTGGAGGCCCAGTTACAGTAACCCCTGTGGCCGTTCCGCTTCCAGGCCATCTGTGAGTTGTGATCCCCCACCCTACACCACTTTGGTGAGAAATGCATTCCTTTCTTACAATAAAGTTTTCATTTTATGTCTAAATTCAAGCATTCAGAGAAAACGTGTAGCAATTCTATCAAGACAGACATGACAGGCACCAACATTAGTCTTTCATTACACACTTTTCATGCCTTCTCTCCACAGATTTCTTTGAGGCAACTCTGACTCCTTTTCTCACAGGCAGCTCCACACAGCCCCGACTCCTCCTCTCCTCTGTACGACTGGCTAAACCCCAGCCTGTCCCTTCCCCAGCCACCTGAGCCTGTCTGTCCCACACACAGCATCCTCTCACCTTGTCCATCCCTTGCACGGCCACGTGTCCCTTCCTCCTCGCAGCACAGCCAGCAGGCTCCAGCCCACACTGCAGCAGGCTCTGCACCTCCAGCTGGAGCTGTGCTTAGTGAAACTGGCAGCCAGCTGACCCACGCTTTTATAACAACCAGCCTCACTGGGCAGGCAAGGCTGTTTCCACTCCTTGCTAATCAGTACAGCTGTAACTCGTTGGCAACTAGTGCCTTCTGCACTATCCTTACAAACTATTCTCCTACAGAAATGGACCGGAATTCCGCGGGGATTTTCCGGGGATTCCGGGGGGATTTTCCCGGGGATTCCTGGGGGATTTTCCAGGGGATTCCTGGGGGATTTTCCCGGGGATGCCGGGGGGATTATCCCGGGGATTCATGGGGGATTTCCCAGGGGATTCCGGGGGGATTTTCCCAGGGATTCCGGGTGGATTTTCCAAGGGATTCCGGGGGATTTTTTCGGGGATTCCGGGGCGATTTTCCTGGGGATTCCGGGGGGATTTTCTCGGGGATTCCGGGGGGATTATCCCGGGGATTCCGGGATGATTTTCTCGGGGATTCCGGGGGGATTTCCTCGGGGATTCCGGAGGAATTTTCCCAGGGAATTCCTGGGGGAATTTCTCGGGTCTTCCGGGGGGATTTTCCCGGGGAATTCCGAGGGATTTTCTCGGGGATTCCGGGGGGATTTTCCCGGGGATTCCGGGGTGATTATCCCGGGGATTCCGGGGGGATTTTCCGGGGGATTCGGGGGACATTTTCCGGTTATTACGGCCATATTAATACGGGGATTCCTGGGGGATTTTCTCGGGGATTGCGGGGGGATTTTCACGGGGATTCCTGGGGGATTTTCACGGGGATTCCTGGGGGATTTTCTCATGGATTCTGGGAGGATTTTCCCGGGAAATTGCGGAGGGATTTTTTCGGGGAGTCCGGGGGGATTTTCCGGGGGATTCCGGGGGGCATTTTCCGGGGATTTCGGGGGGATTTCCTCGGGGATTCCGGAGGGATTTTCCCAGTGAATTCCTGGGGGATTTTCTCGGGTCTTCCGGGGGGATTTTCTCGGGGATTCCGGGGAATTTTTCCCGGGAATTCCGGGGGGATTTTCCCGGGGAATTTCGGGGGGATTTTCCCGCGTATTCCGGGGGGATTTTCTCGGATATTTCCGGGGGATTTTCCCGGGAATTCCGGGGGGATTTTCTCGTGGATTCCGTGAGGATTTTCCGGGGGAATTCCGGGGGGATTTTCTCGGGATTCCCGGGGGATTTTCTCGGATATTCCCGGGGGATTATCCAGGGGATTCCGGGGGGATTTTCTCGTGGATTCCGGGAGGATTTTCCCGGCGAATCGGGGGAGATTTTCCCGAGTATTCCGGGGGGATATTCTCCGGGATTCCGGAAGGTTTATCCCCGAGATTCCGGGGGGATTATCCTGGGGAATTCCGGGGTATTTTCGCGGGGATTCCTGGGGGATTATCCCGGAGTTTCATGGGGTATTTTCCGGGGATTCCGGGGGGATTTTCCCGGGGATTCCGGGGGGATTTTCACGGGGATTCCCGGGGATTTTCTCGGAGATTCCGGGGGGATTTTCTAGGCATTCCGGGCGGATTTTCTCGGGGATTCCGGGTGGATTTTCTAGGGGACTCCGGGGGGATTTTCTCGGGGAAATGGGGAAAAACAACAGTGAGAATTGGGGACAAATGGGGAAAAAATCTCTGAAAAATGGGGGGAAATATCAGTGAGAAATGGGGAAAAATGGGGAAAAAATCATGGAGAAATGGGGAAAAATCATGGAGAAATGGGGGGAGAAATCAGTGAGAAATGGGGAGAGAAATCAGTGAGAAATGGGGGGAAAATCCATGAAAAATAGGGGAAAAATCAGTGAGAAATGGCGGGGGAAATCGGGAAAAAATCCATGAAAATTGGGGGAAAAAACAGTGAAAAATGGGGGAAAAAATCAGTGAGGAATGGGGAAAAATGCAAAAAAAAATGGAGGAAAAAAATCAGATCGGTGATCGAGGGCTAATGAGTGCCGATCGATTAGCTCGGCGATCGATTGCTAATGCCTGCCGATCGATTAGCTCGGCGATCGATTGCTAATGCCTGCCGATCGATTAGCTCGGCGATCGATTGCTAATGCCTGCCGATCGATTAGCTCGGCGATCGATTGCTAATGCCTGCCGATCGATTAGCTCGGCGATCGATTGCTAATGCCTGCCGATCGATTAGCTCGGCGATCGATTGCTAATGCCTGCCGATCGATTAGCTCGGCGATCGATTGCTAATGCCTGCCGATCGATTAGCTCGGCGATCGATTGCTAATGCCTGCCGATCGATTAGATCGGCGATCGATTGCTAATGCCTGCCGATCTATCCTTCTGGGCTCCATTGCTTGGCGCTGCTAGGCTGAAAAATTAAATTAATTCATATTAAATAATTTTTTTAAAAACTTCTTTAATATTCTATGAATTTGGGGGGTTGTTTTTTTTTATTCCTCTGGACCCCTCCCGAAATAAAATCCCTTATTTCCCATGGAATTGGAGATTTTGGGACCCCCCACCCACTAAATAAAATCCTTTTCTTTTCATGGACTTGTGGATTTTTTGGGATCCCCCTCTCAAAAAAAATCCATTCATTTCCCGTGGATTTGGGATTTTTTTCGGGTGTTCCCCAGAACCCTCAATTTTTTTTCAGGATCGCTCCCTGCAAAATTCCCAGAGATTTCTCTCCAAAATCCTGCGCATCCCAGGGTCCCCTCCCCAAAATTCCGAGGCTCTTCCTCTCCCAAATTCCGTTGATTGGAGGGGTCCGGGAGGATTTTGGGGGGGGTCGGGGCGATTCTGGGGGGGTCAGGGTGGATTTTTGGGGGAGGTTGAAGGGGAACTTTGGGATCACTTCTGGGAGAAGCTCCTCTGGGATCCCAGGGGATTTGGGGGTGGGGGGTTTTCGGTGTAAATTTGGGAGCGCCCGGGGAATTCCGGGGGGATTTTCTCGGGGATTCCGGGGGGATTTTCTCGGGGATTCCGGGGGACTTTCTCGGAGATACCGGGGGGATTTTCCAGGGCATTCCGGGGGGATTTTCCCGGGGATTCCGGGGGGACTTTCCAGGGGATTTTCCAGGGGATTCCGGGCATATTTTCTCGGGGAGTCCGGGGTGATTTTCCCGAGGATTCCGGGGGGATTTTCCCAGGGATTCCGGAGGGATTTTCCCGAGTATTACGGGGGGATTTTCTCGGGGATGCCGGGGAATTTTCCAGGGGATTCGGGGTGGATTTTCCCGGGGATTCCGGGGGGATTTTCCGAGTATTCCGGGGGGATTTTCTCGGGGAATTCCGGGGGATTTTCTCGGGGATTCCGGGGGGATTTTCCGGGGATTCCGGGGGGATTTTCCGGCGATTCCGGGAAGATATTCCCGGGGAATCCGGGTATATTTTCTCGGGGATTCGGCGGGGATTTTCTCGGAGATTCCAAGGGGATTTTCTCGGGGATTCCAGGTGGATTTTCCAGGGATTTCCGGGCATATTTTCTCGGGGAGTCCGGGGTGATTTTCCCGAGGATTCCGGGGGGATTTTCCCGGGGAATTGCGGGGGGATTTTCTTGGGGATTCCGTGGGAAATTTCCCGTGGATTCCTGTGGATTTTCCAGGGGATTCCGTGGGGATTTTCTCGGAGATTCCGGGGGGAATGTCCCGTGGATTCCTGTGGATTTTCCAGGGGATTCCGAGGGGATTTTCCCGGAGAATTCCAGGGGGATTTTCCCGAGGATTCCGGTGGGATTTTCTCGGGGATTCCGGGGTGTTTTTCTCCGGGATTCCGGGGGGATTTTCTCGGGGATTCCGGGGTGATTTTCTCCGGGATTCCGGGGGGATTTTCGCGGGAATTCCGGGGGGATGTTCTCGCGGAGTCCGGGGGGATTTTCCCGGGTATTCCGGGGGGGTTATACGGGGAATCCGGGGAGATTTTCTCCGGGATTCCTGGGGGATTCTCTCGTGGATTCCGGGAGGATTTTTCCGGGGAATTCCGGAGGGTTTTCTCGGGGAGTCCGGGGGATTTTCTCGGGAATTCCGGGCGGATTCTCCTGAGATTCCGGGCGGATTTTCCCGGGGAATTCCGGGGGGAATTTTCCGGGGATTCCTGGGGGATTTTCTCAGGGATTCCTGGGGGAATTTCTCGTGGATTCGGGGACGTAGACCAGGGACAGGGACCAGGACCCGGATGGGGAGCTGGGTCCGGGACCAGGATCGGGTACCGGGACGGGGTATTGGGATTGGGACCAGGAGCAGGGACGGGGACAGGGGACAGGAACCGGGACCGGGATTGGGAACCGGAACCGGGACCGGAACGGGGATCGGGACTGGGACCAGGATCAGGGACGTGGACCGGGGACAGGGACCAGGACCCGGATGGGGAACTGGGAACGGGACCGGGACTGGGGACTGGGACGGGGAACTGGAACCTGGACCGGGATAAGGAAGCGGGGACCGGGGACAGGGACAGGGATCGGGAAACGGGACCGGGATCAGGGACCTGGACCGGGGACTGGGACTGGGATCTGGGACTAGGACCATGGACAAGGACCGGGACCAGGATCGGGAACAGGGTCCGGGGACAGGGAACAGAACAGGGATGCAGAACTGGGAGCGGGACCGGGATCCGGGACCAAGACGACTTTCTGGGACAGGGACTGAGATCAGGGACGTGGGCCGGGGACAGGGGACAGGAAAAGGGACCGGGATCGGCAACCGGGACCGGGACCGAGATGGAGGACTAGGACCACGGACAGGGACCGGGACCGGGACCAGGATCGGGGACATTAAACGGGGACTGGGACCGGGACCGGAATTGGGGACGGGGAATGTGGACAGGGCCCGGGACCGGGATCGGGGACAGGAACCGGGGACTGGGACCGGGACCGGGACCGTAATGGGGAACTGGGACCGGGACCGGGATGGGGGACTGGGATCGGGAACCAGGACCGGGACAGGGACAAGGAATTGGGACCGGGACCGGGAACGTGGACCGGGGACAGGGACCGGGATCGGGGACTAGGGCCATGGACATGGAGTGGGACCAGGATCGGGAACGGAGTCCGCGGACAGGGAACAGAACAGGGATGCAGAACTGGGACCATGACCGGTTCCAGAACCGAGACGAGGATTGGGGACAGGGACTGAGACCAGGGACGTGGGCCGGGGACCGGGGACAGGAAAAGGGACCGGGATCGGTAACCAGGACTGGGACCGAGATCAATGACATTAACCGGGGATTGGGACCGGGACCGGAATTGGGGACGGGGAATGTGGACAGGGACCGGGACCTGGATCGGGGACCGGGACCGGGGACTGGGACAGGGACCGGGACCGTGGACTAGGACCATGGACAGGGACCGGGACCGGGATCGGGGACATTAAACGGGGACTGGGACCGGGACCGGGATTGGGGGCGGGGAACGTGGACAGGGACAGGGACCCAGTTCGGGGACCTGGACCGGGGACAGGGACCAGGACCACAGACATGGACCGGGACCAGGATCAGGAACGGGGTCCAGGGACAGGGAACAGAACAGGGATGCAGAACTGGGACCGGGTCCGGGATCCGGGACCGAGACGAGGATTTGGGACAGGGACCGAGATCAGGGACGTGGGCCGGGCACCGGGGACAGGAAAAGGGACCGGGATCGGCAACCGGGACCGGGACCGAGATCGAGGACATTGACCCGGGACTGGGACCTGGACCGGAATTGGGGACGGGGAAAGTGGACAGGGACCGGGACCCGGATTGGGAACCGGGACCGGGACGAGGAATTGGGAGCGGGATGGGGAACGTGGACCGGGGACAGGGACCAGGATCGGGGACTAGGGCCATGGACAGGGACCGGGACCGGGACCGGGAACTGGGACCGGGGACAGGGATCAGGACTGGGACCGGGGATGGGGACAGGGAACGCGGAGTGGGACGGGTATCGGGGACCAGGATGTGGAACCGGGACAGGGACCAGGATGGGTGATCGGGATCGAGAACCGGGACCAGGACCTGGATCGGGTACCGGGACCGGGGACATTGACCGGGTCCAGGATCGGGGACGGGAACCGGGGACAGGGACCGGGACCTGGTTCGGGGACAGGGACCTTGGACATAGACCAGGACCAGGATCGTGGACGTGGACCGGGGACAGGGACCAGGACCCGGATGGGGAGCTAGCTCCGGGACCAGGATCGGGTACCGGGACGGGGAATTGGGACTGGGATTGGGATCAGGGACGGGGACCCGGGACAGGAACCGGGACCAGGATTGGGAACCGGTACCGGGACCGGGATCGGGGACTTGGACCGGGGACAGGGACAGGGACCAGGATCAAGAACGGGGTCCGGGGACAGGGAACAGAACCGGTTTGAAGAACTGGGACCGGGACCGGCATCCAGGACCGGGACGAGGAATTGGGACTGGGACCGGGATCAGGGCCAGGGGCCGGGGACCGGGGACAGGAAAAGGGACCGGGATGGCTAAACAGGACCTGGACTGAGATCGGGGACTAGGACCATGGACAGGGATCAGGATCAGGGATGGGGACGGGGAACCAGGAGCGGGACCGAGATCGTGGACCAGGATGTGGAACCGGGACCAAGATGGGTGATCGGGATCGAGAACCGGGACCAGGACCTGGATCGGGTACCGGGACCGGGGACATTGACCGGATCCAGGATCGGGGACGGGAACTGGGGACAGGGATCGGGACCTGGTTCGGGGACGGGGACCTTGGACAGGGACTTGGACCAGGATCAGGGACATGGACCGGGGACAGGGATCAGGACCCGGATGGGGAACTGGGAACGGGACCGGGACTGGGGACTGGGACAGGGAACTGGGACCGGGACCGGGATCGGGAACAGGGTCCGGGTACAGGGAACAGAACAGGGATGCAGAACTGGGACCGGGACCGGGATCCAGGACTGAGACGAGGATTTGGGACAGGGACCGAGATCAGGGACGTGGGCCGGGCACCGGGGACAGGAAAAGGGACAGGGATCGGTAACGGGGACCGGGACCGAGATGGAGGACTAGGACCACGGACAGGGACTGGAACTGGGATCGGGAACCGGGACCGGGGACAGGGAAGAGAATTGGGATGGAGTCCTGGGACCGGAATCAAGGAGCGGGTCGGGGATTTGGGACTGGGACTGGGACCGGGACCAGGGACGGGGACAGGAACAGGGACTGGGATAGTGAACCGGGACCGGGACCGGGATTGGGGAGCAGGACAGCGACCGGGACTGGGATCGGGGACATGAACCGGGGACTGGGACCAGAACCGGGATCGGGGAACGTGGACAGGGACCGGGACCAGGGACTGGGACCGGGACAGGGGACTGGGACCGGGATGGGGAACTGGCACCGGGACAGGGATGGGTGACCGGGATCGGGAACCGAGGCTGGGACCGGGATCGGGGACGGGGACCGGGGGCAGGGTAGAGAACCGGGATGGAGCACTGGGACCGGGATCAAGGAGCGGGTCAGGGATTTGGGACGGGGACCGGGATGGGGAACTGGGACCGGGATCGGGCAAGGGGACCGGGAACAGGGATCGGAACCAGGATCGGGGACGTGGAGCAGGGACATAGACCAGGACCCTGATGGGGAACGGGATCAGGGACGGCCAACCGGGACCGGGACCAGGACCTCGGACCATGACCGGGATGGGGAAATGGGACCGGGACCGGGATCGGGTTCCGGGACGTGGAACTGGGACAGGCATCGCGGACCGGAACTGGAATCAAGGACAGGGATCAGGGACAGGGACTCAGACTGGGATCATGGACAGGGACCAGGGACAGGGACCATGACAGGGATGGGGATCGGGGACTGGGATCGGGGACGGGCACCGGGGACAGGGACCATGACCGGGATGGGGAACTTGGACCGGGACCAGGATCGGGATCATGCACCGGGACCGGGGACAGAGAACGGGATCGGGATTGTGGACCGGGACCAGGGACAGGGATCGGGACATGGATCGGGGACCGGGGACATTGACCAGGACCGGGATCAGGGTTGGAGACCGGGGAACTGGGACCGTGACTGGGATCAGAGACCAGGATCGGGAACCAGGACAGGGACCCCGATCAGGGACTGGGATCGGGGACTGGGTCCGGTGACAAGGACCAAGTCCGGGATTGGGTAAGGGGACAGGGGACAGGGAATGAGACCGGGACTGGAATGGGGAACTGGGACCGGGATCAGGTTCCGGGACGGGGAACTGGAACTGGGACCGGGGACCAGGACCAGGGACATTGACCAGGTCCAGGATTGGGGACGAGAACCGGGGAGAGGGACCGGAACTGGGATGGGGAAATGGGACCGGGACCGGGATTGGGGACCGGGGACAGGGAATGGGATCGGGATTGTGGACCGCCACCAGGGACCGGGAACTCGAACTGGAACTGGGATCAGGGACGGGGACCGGGGACAGGGACTGTGATGGGGATCGGTGATGGGCACCGAGGATAGGGACCATGACCGGGATGGGGAACTGGGACCAGGAACAGGATCAGGGACAGGGAACCGGGGACTGGGACCTGGAATTCGGACCGGAACCAGGATCAGGGACGGGGACCGGGGACAGGGACTGTGACCGGGATCGGGGACAGGGACCGGGGACAGGGACCCTGACCGGGATGGGGAACTGGGACAGGGACTGGGATCGGGTTCTGGGACGGGGAACTGGGACCCGGACCAGGACCGGGGACCAGGACCAGGGACATTGACGAAGTCTAGGATTGGGAACAAGAACCAGGGACAGGGATCCGGACTGGGATCAGGGACGTGGACCGGGGACAGGGACCAGGACACGGATGGGGACCTGGGACCGGGATCGGGGACTGGGTCCGTTGACAGGGACCAGGTCCGGGAGTGGGTAAGAGGATGGGGGACATGGAACGAGATGGGGACCGGAATGGGGAACAAGGATCGGGACCGGGATCGGGTTCAGGGACGGGGAACTGGAACTGGGACCGTGATCGGGGACCAGGACCAGGGACATTGACCAGGTCCAGGATTGGGGACGAGAACCAGGGACAGGGACCGGGATTGGGGACATGGACGGGGAACTGGAACCAGGAGCGGGAACTGGGACCGGGACCCCGATGGGGGACTGGGATTGGGGACTGGGTCCGGGACCGGGATCAGGGACCGGGACCGGGGAAAGGGACCTGGACCGGGATTGGGTAAGGGGACGGGGGACAGGGAATGAGACTGGGACTGGGATGGGGAACAAGGACCAGGACCGAGATCGGGGACGGGGAACAGGGACCGGGACCGGGAAATGGGACCGGAACCGGGATCAGGGACGGAGGCCTTGACAGGGACTGTGACCGGGATAGGGGACACGGACCGGGGACAGGCACCACGACTGGGATGGGGACCGGGGACTGGGACCGGGATTGGGGACGTGGACCGGGGACAGGGACCAGGACCCGGATGGGGGACAGGGACCGGGGACAGGGACCAGGACCTGGATGGGGGACGGGGACCGGGGACAGGAACCGGGACCACGATCGGGAACCGGGAACGGGACCGGTATCGGGGACAGGGACCAGGGACGGGGATCGGGACTGGGGACTTGGACCATGGACAGGGACCAGGACCAGGACCAGGATGGGGAACTGGGACCGGGATCATGTTCTGGGACGGGGAACTGGGACCGGGACCTGCATCTGAGACCGTGATCGGGAACAGGAACCGGGGACACGGACCAGGACCGGGATGGAGAACCGTTACCGGGAACAGGGACGGGGGACAGGAACCGTGACCGGGATAGGAGACTGCGACCGGGAACAGGGACCAGGACCGGGATTGGGTAAGGGGATGGGGGACAGGGAACGACACTGGGACTGGGATGGGGAACTGGGACCGTGATCAAGTTCCAGGACCAGGAACTGGGAGCAGGACCGGGATCGGGTTCTGGGACCAGGGACATTGACCAGGTCCAGGATTGGGGACGAGAACCGGGGACAGGGACAGGGACCGGGATCGGGGACGTGGACAGGAACCAGGACCCGGATGGGGAACTGGGACCCGCACCGGGATCGGGGATGGGGACCAGGGACAGGGACCTGGTCCTGAATTGGGTAAGGGGACGGGGGAGAGGGAACGAGACCGGGACCGGGATGGGGAACTGGGACCGGGACCGGGGACAGAGATCAGGGACAGGGACAGGGAGTGGGATCGGGGACCAGGACTGGAATTTGGATCGGGGACGGGGACAGGAAACAGGGACTGACCTGGACCGCGGAGAGGGACCTTGGACACGGACCACGACCGGGATGGGGAACTGGGACCGGGGAACGGGGACCGGGATTACGCACCAGAACCGAGGACAGAGAATGGGACCGGGACTGTGGACCACGACCAGAGACAGGGAACGGGACCTTGACTGGGGACGGGCACCGGGGACAGGGACCTGGACCGGGATCGAGATTGGGGATGGGCACCGAGGACAGGGACCATGACCGGGATGGGGAACTGGGACCGGGATCGGGGACCAGGACCAGGAACCGGGACCCGGACCCTGATCGGGGACTGGGATCAGGGGCATTGACCAGGTCCAGGATTGGGGACGAGAACCGGGGACAGGGACTGGGACCGGGATCAAGAACGTGGACCTTGGACAGGGACCAGGACCGGGATCGGGGACGTGGACTGTGGACAGGGACCATGACCGGGATGGGGAAATGGGACCGGGATCGGGTTCCGGGACGTGGAACTGGGACAGGCATCGGGGACCGGAACTGGGATCAAGGACAGGGATCGGGGACAGGGACTCAGACTGGGATCATGGACAGGGACCAGGGACAGGGACCACGACCGGGATGGGGATCGGGGACCGGGATCGGGGACGGGCACCGGAGACAGGGACCATGACCGGGATGGGGAACTGGGACCGGGACCGGGATCGGGAACAGGCACCAGGGACTGGGACCGGGACCGGGAACAAGGACCGGGACCAGGAACGTGGACCCGGACCCCGATCGGGGACAGGGACCGGGAACAAGGACCGGGACCGGAATCGGGGACCAGGACCAGGATCGGGGACCCGGACCCCGATCAGGGACTGGGATCGGGGAGAGGGTCCGGGACCAGGACTGGGGACGGGGTCCGGGGACAGGGACCAGGTCCTGAATTGGGTAAGGGGACAGCGGACAGGGAACGAGACCGGGACCGGGATGGGGAAATGGGACCACGACCGGGATCAGGGACTGGGACGTGGACGTGGGGCTGGGATCGGGATCATGCACCGGGACCGGGGACAGAGAACGGGATCGGGATTGCAGACCGGGACCAGGGACAGGGATCAGGACATGGATCGGGGACCGGGGACATTGACCGGGATCAGGGTTGGAGACCGGGGAACCGGGACCGTGACCGGGATCGGAGACCAGGATCGGGAACCTGGACAGGGACCCCGATCGGGGACTGGGATCAGGGACTGGGATCGGGGACTGGGTCCGGCAACAAGGACCAGGTCTGGGATTGGGTAAGGGGACAGGGGACAGGGAACGAGACCGGGATTGGAATGGGGAACTGGGACCGGAACCAAGATCAGGTTCCGGGATGGGGAACCGGGACCGGGATCGGGAACAGGCACCAGGGACTGGGACCGGGACCGGGAACAAGGACCGGGACCAGGAACGTGGACCCGGACCCCGATCGGGGACAGGGACCGGGAACAAGGACCGGGACCGGGATCGGGGACCAGGACCAGGATCGGGGACCCGGACCCTGATCAGGGACTGGGATCGGGGACAGGGTCCGGGACCAGGATTGGGGACGGGGTCCGGGGACAGGGACCAGGTCCTGAATTGGGTAAGGGGACAGCGGACAGGGAACGAGACCGGGACCGGGATGGGGAAATGGGAATGGGACTGGGATCGGGAACAGGCACCAAGGACAGGGACCGGGACCGGGATCGGGGATCGGGACAGGGAACAGAGAATGGGATCGGGATTGTGGACCGCCACCAGGGACAGGGACCGGGAACTCGAACCGGAACTGGGATCAGGGACGGGAACCGGGGACAGGGACTGTGACGGGGATCGGGGACAGGGACCAGGGACAGGGACCACAACCGGAATGGGGAACTGGGACTGGGACCGGGATCGGGGACAGGCACCAGGGACAGGGACCGGGACCAGGATCGGGGACGGGGAACTGGGGCCAGGATCGGGATCATGCACCGGGACAGGGGACAGAGAACGGGATCAGGATTGTGAACCGGGACCAGGGACAGGGACTGGGACATGGGAAGGGGACTGGGTACATTGACCGGGACCGGGGACATTGTCGGGGACCGGGGAACTGGGACCGTCAGCGGGATCGGAGACCAGGATAGGGAACCAGGACAGGGACGCCGATCGGGGACTGGGATCGGGGACTGGGTCCGTTGACAGGGACCGGGTCCAGGATTGGGTAAGGGGACGGGACATGGAACAAGACCGGGACCGGGATGGTGAACTGGGACCAGGACCGGGATCGGAGACGGGGAACCGGGGACTGGGACCTGGAATTCAGACCAGAACTGGGATCGGGGACGGGCACCGAGGACAGGGACTGTGACTGGGATCGGGGACAGGGACCGGGGACAGGAACCACAACCGGGATGGGGAACTGGGACCCGGACCGGGATCTGGAACAGGCACCAGGGATAGGGACCGGGACCGGGATCGGGGACTGGGGACAGGGACCACGACCGGGATGGGGAACTGGGACCGGGACCGGGATCGCGGACCGGGACAGGGGACATTGACCAGGACCGGGATTGGGGACGAGAACCGGGGACAGGGCCCGGGACCGGGGACGTGTACTGGGGACAGGGACCAGGACCCGGATGGGGAACTGGGACCGGGTTCGGGCAACCGGGACCGGGAGCTTGGACCGGAACTGGGATCGGGGACGGGGATCGGGGACAGGGACCACGACCGGGATGGGGAACTGGGACCACGACCGGGATCGGGAACAGACAGCAGGGACAGGAACCGGGACGTGGATTGGGAACCGGGACAGGGAACCGGGGCCGGGACCGGGATCACGCACCGGGACCGGGGACAGAGATTGGGACCGGGATTGTGGGCCGGGACCAGGGACAGGGACCGGGACCTGCACTGGGGACGGGGACAGGGACCAGGACCTGGATCGCGATAGGGGACGAGCAACGAGGACAGGGACCATGACCGGGATGGGGAACTGGGACTGGGACCGTGATCGGGGACCGGAACAGGGGACATTGACCAGGACCGGGATCGGGGACGGGGAACTGGGACCGGGACTGGTATCGGGAACAGGCACCAGGGACAGGGACCGGGACCGGGATCGGGGACCGGGTCCGAGGACAGGGACCAGGGACTGGGACCACGACCGGGATGGGGAACTGGGACCGGGGCCGGGACTGGGATCACGCACCAGGACCGAGGACAGAGAATGGGACCGGGATTGTGGACCACGACCAGATACAGGGAACGGGACCTTGACTGGGGACGGGCACTGGGGACAGGGACCATGTCCGGGATGGGGAACTGGGACCGGGATCGGGGACCAGGACCAGGAACCGGGACCCGGACCCCGATCGGGGACTGGGATCAGGGGCATTGACCAGGTCCAGGATTGGGGACGAGAATCGGGGACAGGGACCGGGACCGGGATCAAGAACGTGGACCTTGGACAGGGACCGGGATCGGGGATGTGGACAGCGGACAGGGACCAGGACCCGGATGGGGAACGGGATCAGGGACGGGCAACCGGGACCGGGATCACGCACCAGGACCAGGGACAGAGATTGGGACCGGGATTGTGGGCCGGGACCAGGGACAGGGACCGGGACCTGCACTGGGGACGGGGACAGGGACCAGGACCTGGATCGGGATAGGGGACGGGCAACGAGGACAGGGACCATGACCGGGATGGGGAACTGGGACTGGGACCGTGATCGGGGACTGGAACAGGGGACATTGACCAGGACCGGGATCGGGGACGGGGAACTGGGACCGGGACCGGTATCGGGGACCAGGACCAGGGACATTGACCAGGTCCAGGATTGGGGACGAGAACCGGGGACAGGGACGTGGACCGGGATCGGGGACGGGGACCTTGGAAAGGGACCGGGACTGGGATAGGGGACGTGGACCGGGGACAGGGCCCAGGATCCGGATGGGGAACTGGGACCGGGTCCGAGGACAGGGACCACAACCGGGATGGGGAACTGGGACCGGGACCGGGACCGGGATCACGCACCAGAACCGAGGACAGAGATTGGGACCGGGATTGTGGACCACGACCAGAGACAGGGAACGGGACCTTGACTGGGGACGGGCACCGGGGACAGGGACCTGGACCGGGATCGAGATTGGGGATGGGCACCGAGGACAGGGACCATGTCCGGGATGGGGAACTGGGACCGGGATCGGGGACCAGGACCAGGAACCGGGACCCGGACCCCGATCGGGGACTGGGAACAGGGGCATTGACCAGGTCCAGGATTGGGGACGAGAACCGGGGACAGGGACCGGGACCGGGATCAAGAACGTGGACCTTGGACAGGGACCAGGACCGGGATCGGGGACGTGGACCGCGGACAGGGACCATGACCGGGATGGGGAAATGGGACCGGGATCGGGTTCTGGGACGTGGAACTGGGACAGGCATCGGGGACCGGAACTGGGATCAAGGACGGGGATTGGGGACAGGGACTCAGACTGGGATCATGGACAGGGACCAGGGACAGGGACCACGACCGGGATGGGGATCGGGGACCGGGATCGGGGACGGGCACCGGAGACAGGGACCATGACCGGGATGGGGAACTGGGACCGGGACCAGGATCGGGAACAGGCACCAGGGACTGGGACCGGGACTGGGAACAAGGACCGGGACCAGGAACGTGGACCCGGACCCCGATCGGGGACAGGGACCGGGAACAAGGACCGGGACCGGGATCGGGGACCGGGACCAGGATCGGGGACCCGGACCCCGATCAGGGACTGGGATCGGGGAGAGGGTCCGGGACCAGGACTGGGGACGGGGTCCGGGGACAGGGACCAGGTCCTGAATTGGGTAAGGGGACAGCGGACAGGGAACGAGACCGGGACCGGGATGGGGAAATGGGACCACGACCGGGATCAGGGACTGGGACGTGGACGTGGGGCCGGGATCGGGATCATGCACCGGGACCGGGGACAGAGAACGGGATCGGGATTGCAGACCGGGACCAGGGACAGGGATCGGGACATGGATCGGGGACCGGGGACATTGACCGGGATCAGGGTTGGAGACCGGGGAACCGGGACCGTGACCGGGATCGGAGACCAGGATCGGGAACCTGGACAGGGACCCCGATCGGGGACTGGGATCAGGGACTGGGATCGGGGACTGGGTCCGGCAACAAGGACCAGGTCTGGGATTGGGTAAGGGGACAGGGGACAGGGAATGAGACCGGGATTGGAATGGGGAACTGGGACCGGAACCAAGATCAGGTTCCGGGATGGGGAACCGGGACCGGGACCGGGATCGGGAACAGGCACCAGGGACTGGGACCGGGACCGGGAACAAGGACCGGGACCAGGAACGTGGACCCGGACCCCGATCGGGGACAGGGACCGGGAACAAGGACCGGGACCGGGATCGGGGACCAGGACCAGGATCGGGGACCCGGACCCCGATCAGGGACTGGGATCGGGGACAGGGTCCGGGACCAGGATTGGGGACGGGGTCCGGGGACAGGGACCAGGTCCTGAATTGGGTAAGGGGACAGCGGACAGGGAACGAGACCGGGACCGGGATGGGGAAATGGGAATGGGACTGGGATCGGGAACAGGCACCAAGGACAGGGACCGGGACCGGGATCGGGGATCGGGACAGGGAACAGAGAATGGGATCGGGATTGTGGACCGCCACCAGGGACAGGGACCGGGAACTCGAACCGGAACTGGGATCAGGGACGGGAACCGGGGACAGGGACTGTGACGGGGATCGGGGACAGGGACCGGGGACAGGGACCACGACCGGAATGGGGAACTGGGACTGGGACCGGGATCGGGGACAGGCACCAGGGACAGGGACCGGGACCAGGATCGGGGACGGGGAACTGGGGCCAGGATCGGGATCATGCACCGGGACAGGGGACAGAGAACGGGATCAGGATTGTGAACCGGGACCAGGGACAGGGACTGGGACATGGGAAGGCGACTGGGTACATTGACCGGGACCGGGGACATTGTCGGGGACCGGGGAACTGGGACCGTCAGCGGGATCGGAGACCAGGATAGGGAACCAGGACAGGGACGCCGATCGGGGACTGGGATCGGGGACTGGGTCCGTTGACAGGGACCAGGTCCAGGATTGGGTAAGGGGACAGGGGACATGGAATAAGAGCGGGACCGGGATGGTGAACTGGGACCAGGACGGGGATCGGGTTCCGGGATGGGAAACTGGGACCGGGACCAGGGACAGGGACCCCGACTGAGATCAGGATCCGGGAACAGGACCGCGACCAGGATCGGGGACCGGGACCGGGGACAGTGACGGGGACCAGGACCGGGGACGGGGGACAGGGACCGGGAGTGTCATTGGGGACCGAGACCAGGGACCGGGACGGGGAACAGGGAGCGGGACCAGGATCGGGGACCGGTATCGGGGACTGGGACCCAGACCCATATCGGGGACTGGAACGGGATCGGAGACTGGGATGGGGAACTGGGACCGGGACCGGGATCGGGGACTGGAGACAGGGATCGGGGACAGGGACCCGGATCGGGGAGCAGGACTGGGATTGGGGCTGGGACCGGGGACGGGGATCGGGGACGGGGACCGGGATCAGGACCGGGACTGGGATCGGGGACCGGGGATTGGGGACAGGGACGGGGACCGGGGAGCAGGACCGGGGATCAGGACCGGGGACTGGGACCGGGATCGGGGACGGGGACCGGGGACAGGATCCAGGACCCGGATGGGGAACTGGGACCGGGACCGGGATCGGGGACATGGACCAGGGACAGGGACCTGGACCCCGATCGTGAACGGGGATCGGGGTCTGGGTCCGGGACCAGGATCGGGGATGTGGACCAGGGACAGGGACCTGGTCCGGAATTGGGTAAGGGGACGGGGCACAGGGAACGAGACCGGGACTGGGATTGGGGACCGGGACAGGGGACAGGGACCGGGGTCGAGGACCAGGATCGGGGACCGGTGACAGGGACCAGGACGGGGATTGGGGACGGGGGACCGGGACCGGTCATGGGACAGGGATTGAGGACCGGGATGGGGAACTGGGACGGGGACAGGGATCGGAGACCGGGATGGGGAACTGGGACCGGGACCGGGATCGGGGACTGGAGACAGGGACTGGGACCGGGAACGAGATTGGGGAACGGGACCGGGGACAGGGACCCGGATCGGGGAGCAGGACTGGGATTGGGGCTGGGACCAGGGACAGGGACATGCTCCGGAATTGGGTAAGGGGACGGGGCACAGGGAACGAGACCGGGACTGGGATTGGGGACCGGGACAGGGGACAGGGACCGGGGACGGGGGACAGGGACCGGGACTGTCATTGGGGACCGGGACCAGGGACCGGGACGGGGAACAGGGAGCGGGACCAGGATCGGGGACCGGGACCGGGATCGGGGACTGGGACCCAGACCCATATCGGGGACTGGGACGGGATCGGAGACCGGGATGGGGAACTGGGACCGGGACCGGGATCGGGGACTGGAGACAGGGACTGGGACCGGGAACGAGATTGGGGAACGGGACCGGGGACAGGGACCCGGATCGGGGAGCAGGACTGGGATTGGGGCTGGGACCGGGGACAGGGACCGGGGACAGGGACCCTGACTGGGATCGGGGACGGGGACCGGGATCAGGACCGGGACTGGGATCGGGGACCGGGGACTGGGGACAGGGACGGGGACCGGGGAGCAGGACCGGGGATCAGGACCGGGGACTGGGACCGGGACTGTGATTGGCGACCGGGACTGGGGACAGGGACCAGGACCGGGACAGGGACCGGGACCCATATCAGGGACTGGGACGGGGAACTGGGAGCGGGACCAGGATCGGGGACCGGGATAGGGAGCTGGGACCGGGATCGGGGAACGGGACCAGGGACTGGGACTGGGATCGGGGACAGGAACCGGGGACTAGGACCAGAACCGGGATCGGAGACCGGGACCGGGACGGGGAACTGGGAACGGGACCGGGACTGTGGACCGGGACAGGGAACTGGGACCTGTACCGGGATCGGAGACGGGGACCGGGGACAGGGACCGGGATCGGGAAGCGGGAGCGGGATGGGGGACCTGGACCGGGATCGGGGACGGGGACCGTGGACAGGGACCGGGATCGGGGACGGGGACCGGGGACAGGATCCAGGACCCGGATGGGGAACTGGGACCGGCACCGGGATCGGGGACATGGACCAGGGACCGGGACCTGGACCCCGATCGTGAACGGGGATCGGGGTCTGGGTCCGGGACCAGGATCGGGGATGTGGACCAGGGACAGGGACCTGGTCCGGAATTGGGTAAGGGGACGGGGCACAGGGAACGAGACCGGGACTGGGATTGGGGACCGGGACAGGGGACAGGGACCGGGGTCGAGGACCAGGATCGGGGACCGGTGACAGGGACCAGGACGGGGATTGGGGACGGGGGACCGGGACCGGTCATGGGACAGGGATTGAGGACCGGGATGGGGAACTGGGACGGGGACAGGGATCGGAGACCGGGATGGGGAACTGGGACCGGGACCGGGATCGGGGACTGGAGACAGGGACTGGGACCGGGAACGAGATTGGGGAACGGGACCGGGGACAGGGACCCGGATCGGGGAGCAGGACTGGGATTGGGGCTGGGACCGGGGACAGGGACCGGGGACAGGGACCCTGACTGGGATCGGGGACCGGGATCAGGACCGGGACTGGGATCGGGGACCGGGTATTGGGGACAGGGACGGGGACCGGGGAGCAGGACCGGGGATCAGGATCGGGGACCGGGACCGGGGACAGTGACGGGGACCGGGACTGTCATTGGGGACCGGGACCGGGGACCGGGACGGGGAACAGGGAGCGGGACCAGGATCGGGGACCGGGACCGGGATCGGGGACTGGGACCCAGACCCATATCGGGGACTGGGACGGGATCGGAGACCGGGATGGGGAACTGGGACCGGGACCGGGATCGGGGACTGGAGACAGGGACTGGGACCGGGAACGAGATTGGGGAACGGGACCGGGGACAGGGACCCGGATCGGGGAGCAGGACTGGGATTGGGGCTGGGATCGGGGACGGGGACCGGGATCAGGACCGGGACTGGGATCGGGGACCGGGGACTGGGGACAGGGACGGGGACCGGGGATCAGGACCGGGGACTGGGACCGGGACTGTGATTGGCGACCGGGACTGGGGACAGGGACCAGGACCGGGACAGGGACCGGGACCCATATCAGGGACTGGGACGGGGAACTGGGAGCGGGACCAGGATCGGGGACCGGGATAGGGAGCTGGGACCGGGATCGGGGAACGGGACCAGGGACTGGGACTGGGATCGGGGACAGGAACCGGGGACTAGGACCAGAACCGGGATCGGAGACCGGGACCGGGACGGGGAACTGGGAACGGGACCGGGACTGTGGACCGGGACAGGGAACTGGGACCTGTACCGGGATCGGAGACGGGGACCGGGATCGGGAAGCGGGAGCGGGATGGGGGACCTGGACCGGGATCGGGGACCGGGATCGGGGACGGGGACCGGGGACAGGGACCGGGATCGGGGACGGGGACCGGGGACAGGATCCAGGACCCGGATGGGGAACTGGGACCGGGACCGGGATCGGGGACATGGACCAGGGACCGGGACCTGGACCCCGATCGTGAACGGGGATCGGGGTCTGGGTCCGGGACCAGGATCGGGGATGTGGACCAGGGACAGGGACCTGGTCCGGAATTGGGTAAGGGGACGGGGCACAGGGAACGAGACCGGGACTGGGATTGGGGACCGGGACAGGGGACAGGGACCGGGGACGGGGGACAGGGACCGGGACTGTCATTGGGGACCGGGACCAGGGACCGGGACGGGGAACAGGGAGCGGGACCAGGATCGGGGACTGGGACCGGGATCGGGGACTGGGACCCAGACCCATATCGGGGACTGGGACGGGATCGGAGACCGGGATGGGGAACTGGGACCGGGACCGGGACCGGGATCGGGGACTGGAGACAGGGACTGGGACCGGGAACGAGATTGGGGAACGGGACCGGGGACAGGGACCCGGATCGGGGAGCAGGACTGGGATTGGGGCTGGGACCGGGGACAGGGACCGGGGACAGGGACCCTGACTGGGATCGGGGTCGGGGACCGGGATCAGGACCGGGACTGGGATCGGGGACTGGGGACAGGGACGGGGACCGGGGAGCAGGACCGGGGATCAGGACCGGGGACTGGGACCGGGACTGTGATTGGCGACCGGGACTGGGGACAGGGACCAGGACCGGGACAGGGACCGGGACCCATATCAGGGACTGGGACGGGGAACTGGGAGCGGGACCAGGATCGGGGACCGGGATAGGGAGCTGGGACCGGGATCGGGGAACGGGACCAGGGACTGGGACTGGGATCGGGGACAGGAACCGGGGACTAGGACCAGAACCGGGATCGGAGACCGGGACCGGGACGGGGAACTGGGAACGGGACCGGGACTGTGGACCGGGACAGGGAACTGGGACCTGTACCGGGATCGGAGACGGGGATCGGGGACAGGGAGCGGGATCGGGAAGCGGGAGCGGGATGGGGGACCTGGACCGGTATCGGGGACGGGGACCGGGGACAGGATCCAGGACCCGGATGGGGAACTGGGACCGGGACCGGGATCGGGGACATGGACCAGGGACCGGGACCTGGACCCCGATCGTGAACGGGGATCGGGGTCTGGGTCCGGGACCAGGATCGGGGATGTGGACCAGGGACAGGGACCTGGTCCGGAATTGGGTAAGGGGACGGGGCACAGGGAACGAGACCGGGACTGGGATTGGGGACCGGGACAGGGGACAGGGACCGGGGACGGGGGACAGGGACCGGGACTGTCATTGGGGACCGGGACCAGGGACCGGGACGGGGAACAGGGAGCGGGACCAGGATCGGGGACTGGGACCGGGATCGGGGACTGGGACCGGGACCGGAGACAGGGACTGGGACCGGGAACGAGATTGGGGAACGGGACCGGGGACAGGGACCCGGATCGGGGAGCAGGACTGGGATTGGGGCTGGGACCGGGGACAGGGACCGGGGACAGGGACCCTGACTGGGATCGGGGACGGGGACCGGGGACAGGGACCGGGACTGCGATGGGGGACCGGGTATTGGGGACAGGGACGGGGACCGGGGAGCAGGACCGGGGATCAGGATCGGGGACCGGGACCGGGGACAGTGACGGGGACCGGGACTGTCATTGGGGACCGGGACCGGGGACCGGGACTGTCATTGGGGACCGGGACCAGGGACCGGGACGGGGAACAGGGAGCGGGACCAGGATCGGGGACCGGGACCGGGATCGGGGACTGGGACCCAGACCCATATCGGGGACTGGGACGGGATCGGAGACCGGGATGGGGAACTGGGACCGGGACCGGGATCGGGGACTGGAGACAGGGACTGGGACCGGGAACGAGATTGGGGAACGGGACCGGGGACAGGGACCCGGATCGGGGAGCAGGACTGGGATTGGGGCTGGGACCGGGGACAGGGACCGGGGACAGGGACCCTGACTGGGATCGGGGACGGGGACCGGGATCAGGACCGGGACTGGGATCGGGGACCGGGGATTGGGGACAGGGACGGGGACCGGGGAGCAGGACCGGGGATCAGGACCGGGGACTGGGACCGGGACTGTGATTGGCGACCGGGACTGGGGACAGGGACCAGGACCGGGACAGGGACCGGGACCCATATCAGGGACTGGGACGGGGAACTGGGAGCGGGACCAGGATCGGGGACCGGGATAGGGAGCTGGGACCGGGATCGGGGAACGGGACCAGGGACTGGGACTGGGATCGGGGACAGGAACCGGGGACTAGGACCAGAACCGGGATCGGAGACCGGGACCGGGACGGGGAACTGGGAACGGGACCGGGACTGTGGACCGGGACAGGGAACTGGGACCTGTACCGGGATCGGAGACGGGGACCGGGGACAGGGACCGGGATCGGGAAGCGGGAGCGGGATGGGGGACCTGGACCGGGATCGGGGACGGGGACCGTGGACAGGGACCGGGATCGGGGACGGGGACCGGGGACAGGATCCAGGACCCGGATGGGGAACTGGGACCGGCACCGGGATCGGGGACATGGACCAGGGACCGGGACCTGGACCCCGATCGTGAACGGGGATCGGGGTCTGGGTCCGGGACCAGGATCGGGGATGTGGACCAGGGACAGGGACCTGGTCCGGAATTGGGTAAGGGGACGGGGCACAGGGAACGAGACCGGGACTGGGATTGGGGACCGGGACAGGGGACAGGGACCGGGGTCGAGGACCAGGATCGGGGACCGGTGACAGGGACCAGGACGGGGATTGGGGACGGGGGACCGGGACCGGTCATGGGACAGGGATTGAGGACCGGGATGGGGAACTGGGACGGGGACAGGGATCGGAGACCGGGATGGGGAACTGGGACCGGGACCGGGATCGGGGACTGGAGACAGGGACTGGGACCGGGAACGAGATTGGGGAACGGGACCAGGGACAGGGACCCGGATCGGGGAGCAGGACTGGGATTGGGGCTGGGACCGGGGACAGGGACCGGGGACAGGGACCCTGACTGGGATCGGGGACGGGGACCGGGATCAGGACCGGGACTGGGATCGGGGACCGGGTATTGGGGACAGGGACGGGGACCGGGGAGCAGGACCGGGGATCAGGATCGGGGACCGGGACCGGGGACAGTGACGGGGACCGGGACTGTCATTGGGGACCGGGACCGGGGACCGGGACTGTCATTGGGGACCGGGACCGGGGAACAGGGAGCGGGACCAGGATCGGGGACCGGGACCGGGATCGGGGACTGGGACCCAGACCCATATCGGGGACTGGGACGGGATCGGAGACCGGGATGGGGAACTGGGACCGGGACCGGGATCGGGGACTGGAGACAGGGACTGGGACCGGGAACGAGATTGGGGAACGGGACCGGGGACAGGGACCCGGATCGGGGAGCAGGACTGGGATTGGGGCTGGGACCGGGGACAGGGACCGGGGACAGGGACCCTGACTGGGATCGGGGACGGGGACCGGGATCAGGACCGGGACTGGGATCGGGGACCGGGGATTGGGGACAGGGACGGGGACCGGGGAGCAGGACCGGGGATCAGGACCGGGGACTGGGACCGGGACTGTGATTGGCGACCGGGACTGGGGACAGGGACCAGGACCGGGACAGGGACCAGGACCCATATCAGGGACTGGGACGGGGAACTGGGAGCGGGACCAGGATCGGGGACCGGGATAGGGAGCTGGGACCGGGATCGGGGAACGGGACCAGGGACTGGGACTGGGATCGGGGACAGGAACCGGGGACTAGGACCAGAACCGGGATCGGAGACCGGGACCGGGACGGGGAACTGGGAACGGGACCGGGACTGTGGACCGGGACAGGGAACTGGGACCTGTACCGGGATCGGAGACGGGGACCGGGGACAGGGACCGGGATCGGGAAGCGGGAGCGGGATGGGGGACCTGGACCGGGATCGGGGACCGGGATCGGGGACGGGGACCGGGATCGGGGACGGGGACCGGGGACAGGGACCGGGATCGGGGACGGGGACCGGGGACAGGATCCAGGACCCGGATGGGGAACTGGGACCGGGACCGGGATCGGGGACATGGACCAGGGACCGGGACCTGGACCCCGATCGTGAACGGGGATCGGGGTCTGGGTCCGGGACCAGGATCGGGGATGTGGACCAGGGACAGGGACCTGGTCCGGAATTGGGTAAGGGGACGGGGCACAGGGAACGAGACCGGGACTGGGATTGGGGACCGGGACAGGGGACAGGGACCGGGGTCGAGGACCAGGATCGGGGACCGGTGACAGGGACCAGGACGGGGATTGGGGACGGGGGACCGGGACCGGTCATGGGACAGGGATTGAGGACCGGGATGGGGAACTGGGACGGGGACAGGGATCGGAGACCGGGATGGGGAACTGGGACCGGGACCGGGATCGGGGACTGGAGACAGGGACTGGGACCGGGAACGAGATTGGGGAACGGGACCGGGGACAGGGACCCGGATCGGGGAGCAGGACTGGGATTGGGGCTGGGACCGGGGACAGGGACCGGGGACAGGGACCCTGACTGGGATCGGGGACCGGGATCAGGACCGGGACTGGGATCGGGGACCGGGTATTGGGGACAGGGACGGGGACCGGGGAGCAGGACCGGGGATCAGGATCGGGGACCGGGACCGGGGACAGTGACGGGGACCGGGACTGTCATTGGGGACCGGGACCAGGGACCGGGACGGGGAACAGGGAGCGGGACCAGGATCGGGGACCGGGACCGGGATCGGGGACTGGGACCCAGACCCATATCGGGGACTGGGACGGGATCGGAGACCGGGATGGGGAACTGGGACCGGGACCGGGATCGGGGACTGGAGACAGGGACTGGGACCGGGAACGAGATTGGGGAACGGGACCGGGGACAGGGACCCGGATCGGGGAGCAGGACTGGGATTGGGGCTGGGATCGGGGACGGGGACCGGGATCAGGACCGGGACTGGGATCGGGGACCGGGTATTGGGGACAGGGACGGGGACCGGGGATCAGGACCGGGGACTGGGACCGGGACTGTGATTGGCGACCGGGACTGGGGACAGGGACCAGGACCGGGACAGGGACCGGGACTCATATCAGGGACTGGGACGGGGAACTGGGAGCGGGACCAGGATCGGGGACCGGGATAGGGAGCTGGGACCGGGATCGGGGACTGGGACCCAGACCCATATCGGGGACTGGGACGGGATCGGAGACCGGGATGGGGAACTGGGACCGGGACCGGGATCGGGGACTGGAGACAGGGACTGGGACCGGGAACGAGATTGGGGAACGGGACCGGGGACAGGGACCCGGATCGGGGAGCAGGACTGGGATTGGGGCTGGGACCGGGGACAGGAACCGGGGACTAGGACCAGAACCGGGATCGGAGACCGGGACCGGGACGGGGAACTGGGAACGGGACCGGGACTGTGGACCGGGACAGGGAACTGGGACCTGTACCGGGATCGGAGACGGGGATCGGGGACAGGGACCGGGATCGGGAAGCGGGAGCGGGATGGGGGACCTGGACCGGTATCGGGGACGGGGACCGGGGACAGGATCCAGGACCCGGATGGGGAACTGGGACCGGCACCGGGATCGGGGACATGGACCAGGGACCGGGACCTGGACCCCGATCGTGAACGGGGATCGGGGTCTGGGTCCGGGACCAGGATCGGGGATGTGGACCAGGGACAGGGACCTGGTCCGGAATTGGGTAAGGGGACGGGGCACAGGGAACGAGACCGGGACTGGGATTGGGGACCGGGACAGGGGACAGGGACCGGGGTCGAGGACCAGGATCGGGGACCGGTGACAGGGACCAGGACGGGGATTGGGGACGGGGGACCGGGACCGGTCATGGGACAGGGATTGAGGACCGGGATGGGGAACTGGGACGGGGACAGGGATCGGAGACCCGGATGGGGAACTGGGACCGGCACCGGGATCGGGGACATGGACCAGGGACCGGGACCTGGACCCCGATCGTGAACGGGGATCGGGGTCTGGGTCCGGGACCAGGATCGGGGATGTGGACCAGGGACAGGGACCTGGTCCGGAATTGGGTAAGGGGACGGGGCACAGGGAACGAGACCGGGACTGGGATTGGGGACCGGGACAGGGGACAGGGACCGGGGACGGGGGACAGGGACCGGGACTGTCATTGGGGACCGGGACCAGGGACCGGGACGGGGAACAGGGAGCGGGACCAGGATCGGGGACTGGGACCGGGATCGGGGACTGGGACCCAGACCCATATCGGGGACTGGGACGGGATCGGAGACCGGGATGGGGAACTGGGACCGGGACCGGGACCGGGATCGGGGACTGGAGACAGGGACTGGGACCGGGAACGAGATTGGGGAACGGGACCGGGGACAGGGACCCGGATCGGGGAGCAGGACTGGGATTGGGGCTGGGACCGGGGACAGGGACCGGGGACAGGGACCCTGACTGGGATCGGGCTCGGGGACCGGGATCAGGACCGGGACTGGGATCGGGGACTGGGGACAGGGACGGGGACCGGGGAGCAGGACCGGGGATCAGGACCGGGGACTGGGACCGGGACTGTGATTGGCGACCGGGACTGGGGACAGGGACCAGGACCGGGACAGGGACCGGGACCCATATCAGGGACTGGGACGGGGAACTGGGAGCGGGACCAGGATCGGGGACCGTGATAGGGAGCTGGGACCGGGATCGGGGAACGGGACCAGGGACTGGGACTGGGATCGGGGACAGGAACCGGGGACTAGGACCAGAACCGGGATCGGAGACCGGGACCGGGACGGGGAACTGGGAACGGGACCGGGACTGTGGACCGGGACAGGGAACTGGGACCTGTACCGGGATCGGAGACGGGGACCGGGGACAGGGACCGGGATCGGGAAGCGGGAGCGGGATGGGGGACCTGGACCGGTATCGGGGACGGGGACCGTGGACAGGGACCGGGATCGGGGACGGGGACAGGATCCAGGACCCGGATGGGGAACTGGGACCGGCACCGGGATCGGGGACATGGACCAGGGACCGGGACCTGGACCCCGATCGTGAACGGGGATCGGGGTCTGGGTCCGGGACCAGGATCGGGGATGTGGACCAGGGACAGGGACCTGGTCCGGAATTGGGAAAGGGGACGGGGCACAGGGAACGAGACCGGGACTGGGATTGGGGACCGGGACAGGGGACAGGGACCGGGGTCGAGGACCAGGATCGGGGACCGGTGACAGGGACCAGGACGGGGATTGGGGACGGGGGACCGGGACCGGTCATGGGACAGGGATTGAGGACCGGGATGGGGAACTGGGACGGGGACAGGGATCGGAGACCGGGATGGGGAACTGGGACCGGGACCGGGATCGGGGACTGGAGACAGGGACTGGGACCGGGAACGAGATTGGGGAACGGGACCAGGGACAGGGACCCGGATCGGGGAGCAGGACTGGGATTGGGGCTGGGACCGGGGACAGGGACCGGGGACAGGGACCCTGACTGGGATCAGGATCGGGGACCGGGACCGGGGACAGTGACGGGGACCGGGACTGTCATGGGGGACCGGGACCGGGGACAGTGACGGGGACCGGGACTGTCATTGGGGACCGGGACCAGGGACCGGGACGGGGAACAGGGAGCGGGACCAGGATCGGGGACCGGGACCGGGACCCAGACCCATATCGGGGACTGGGACGGGATCGGAGACCGGGATGGGGAACTGGGACCGGGACCGGGATCTGGAGACAGGGACTGGGACCGGGAACGAGATTGGGGACCGGGACCGGGGACAGTGACGGGGACCAGGACCGGGGACGGGGGACAGGGACCGGGACTGTCATTGGGGACCGAGACCAGGGACCTGGACGGGGAACAGGGAGCGGGACCAGGATCGGGGACCGGTATCGGGGACTGGGACCCAGACCCATATCGGGGACTGGGACGGGATCGGAGACTGGGATGGGGAACTGGGACCGGGACCGGGATCGGGGACTGGAGACAGGGACTGGGACCGGGAACGAGATTGGGGAACGGGACCGGGGACAGGGACCCGGATCGGGGAGCAGGACTGGGATTGGGGCTGGGACCGGGGACAGGGACCGGGGACAGGGACCCTGACTGGGATCGGGGACGGGGACCGGGATCAGGACCGGGACTGGGATCGGGGACCGGGGATTGGGGACAGGGACGGGGACCGGGGATCAGGACCGGGGACTGGGACCGGGACTGTGATTGGCGACCGGGACTGGGGACAGGGACCAGGACCGGGACAGGGACCGGGACTCATATCAGGGACTGGGACGGGGAACTGGGAGCGGGACCAGGATCGGGGACCGGGATAGGGAGCTGGGACCGGGATCGGGGACTGGGACCCAGACCCATATCGGGGACTGGGACGGGATCGGAGACCGGGATGGGGAACTGGGACCGGGACCGGGATCGGGGACTGGAGACAGGGACTGGGACCGGGAACGAGATTGGGGAACGGGACCGGGGACAGGGACCCGGATCGGGGAGCAGGACTGGGATTGGGGCTGGGACCGGGGACAGGAACCGGGGACTAGGACCAGAACCGGGATCGGAGACCGGGACGGGGAACTGGGAACGGGACCGGGACTGTGGACCGGGACAGGGAACTGGGACCTGTACCGGGATCGGAGACGGGGATCGGGGACAGGGACCGGGATCGGGAAGCGGGAGCGGGATGGGGGACCTGGACCGGTATCGGGGACGGCGACCGGGGACAGGATCCAGGACCCGGATGGGGAACTGGGACCGGCACCGGGATCGGGGACATGGACCAGGGACCGGGACCTGGACCCCGATCGTGAACGGGGATCGGGGTCTGGGTCCGGGACCAGGATCGGGGATGTGGACCAGGGACAGGGACCTGGTCCGGAATTGGGTAAGGGGACGGGGCACAGGGAACGAGACCGGGACTGGGATTGGGGACCGGGACAGGGGACAGGGACCGGGGTCGAGGACCAGGATCGGGGACCGGTGACAGGGACCAGGACGGGGATTGGGGACGGGGGACCGGGACCGGTCATGGGACAGGGATTGAGGACCGGGATGGGGAACTGGGACGGGGACAGGGATCGGAGACCGGGATGGGGAACTGGGACGGGGACAGGGATCGGAGACCGGGATGGGGAACTGGGACGGGGACAGGGATCGGAGACCGGGATGGGGAACTGGGACGGGGACAGGGATCGGAGACCGGGATGGGGAACTGGGACGGGGACAGGGATCGGAGACCGGGATGGGGAACTGGGACCGGGACCGGGATCGGGGACTGGAGACAGGGACTGGGACCGGGAACGAGATTGGGGAACGGGACCAGGGACAGGGACCCGGATCGGGGAGCAGGACTGGGATTGGGGCTGGGACCGGGGACAGGGACCGGGGACAGGGACCCTGACTGGGATCGGGGACGGGGACCGGGATCAGGACCGGGACTGGGATCGGGGACCGGGTATTGGGGACAGGGACGGGGACCGGGGAGCAGGACCGGGGATCAGGATCGGGGACCGGGACCGGGGACAGTGACGGGGACCAGGACCGGGGACAGTGACGGGGACCGGGACTGTCATTGGGGACCGGGACCAGGGACCGGGACGGGGAACAGGGAGCGGGACCAGGATCGGGGACCGGGACCGGGATCGGGGACTGGGACCCAGACCCATATCGGGGACTGGGACGGGATCGGAGACCGGGATGGGGAACTGGGACCGGGACCGGGATCGGGGACTGGAGACAGGGACTGGGACCGGGAACGAGATTGGGGAACGGGACCGGGGACAGGGACCCGGATCGGGGAGCAGGACTGGGATTGGGGCTGGGACCGGGGACAGGGACCGGGGACAGGGACCCTGACTGGGATCGGGGACGGGGACCGGGATCAGGACCGGGACTGGGATCGGGGACCGGGGATTGGGGACAGGGACGGGGACCGGGGAGCAGGACCGGGGATCAGGACCGGGGACTGGGACCGGGACTGTGATTGGCGACCGGGACTGGGGACAGGGACCAGGACCGGGACAGGGACCAGGACCCATATCAGGGACTGGGACGGGGAACTGGGAGCGGGACCAGGATCGGGGACAGGGATAGGGAGCTGGGAACGGGACCAGGGACTGGGACTGGGATCGGGGACAGGAACCGGGGACAGGAACCGGGGACTAGGACCAGAACCGGGATCGGAGACCGGGACCGGGACGGGGAACTGGGAACGGGACCGGGACTGTGGACCGGGACAGGGAACTGGGACCTGTACCGGGATCGGAGACGGGGACCGGGATCGGGAAGCGGGAGCGGGATGGGGGACCTGGACCGGTATCGGGGACGGGGACCGGGGACAGGATCCAGGACCCGGATGGGGAACTGGGACCGGCACCGGGATCGGGGACATGGACCAGGGACCGGGACCTGGACCCCGATCGTGAACGGGGATCGGGGTCTGGGTCCGGGACCAGGATCGGGGATGTGGACCAGGGACAGGGACCTGGTCCGGAATTGGGAAAGGGGACGGGGCACAGGGAACGAGACCGGGACTGGGATTGGGGACCGGGACAGGGGACAGGGACCGGGGTCGAGGACCAGGATCGGGGACCGGTGACAGGGACCAGGACGGGGATTGGGGACGGGGGACCGGGACCGGTCATGGGACAGGGATTGAGGACCGGGATGGGGAACTGGGACGGGGACAGGGATCGGAGACCGGGATGGGGAACTGGGACCGGGACCGGGATCGGGGACTGGAGACAGGGACTGGGACCGGGAACGAGATTGGGGAACGGACCAGGGACAGGGACCCGGATCGGGGAGCAGGACTGGGATTGGGGCTGGGACCGGGGACAGGGACCGGGGACAGGGACCCTGACTGGGATCAGGATCGGGGACCGGGACCGGGGACAGTGACGGGGACCGGGACTGTCATTGGGGACCGGGACCAGGGACCGGGACGGGGAACAGGGAGCGGGACCAGGATCGGGGACCGGGACCGGGATCGGGGACTGGGACCCAGACCCATATCGGGGACTGGGACGGGATCGGAGACCGGGATGGGGAACTGGGACCGGGACCGGGATCGGGGACTGGAGACAGGGACTGGGACCGGGAACGAGATTGGGGAACGGGACCGGGGACAGGGACCCGGATCGGGGAGCAGGACTGGGATTGGGGCTGGGACCGGGAACGAGATTGGGGAACGGGATCAGGACCGGGACTGGGATCGGGGACCGGGGATTGGGGACAGGGACGGGGACCGGGGAGCAGGACCGGGGATCAGGACCGGGGACTGGGACCGGGACTGTGATTGGCGACCGGGACTGGGGACAGGGACCAGGACCGGGACAGGGACCGGGACTCATATCAGGGACTGGGACGGGGAACTGGGAGCGGGACCAGGATCGGGGACCGGGATAGGGAGCTGGGACCGGGATCGGGGAACGGGACCAGGGACTGGGACTGGGATCGGGGACAGGAACCGGGGACTAGGACCAGAACCGGGACCGGGACGGGGAACTGGGAACGGGACCGGGACTGTGGACCGGGACAGGGAACTGGGACCTGTACCGGGATCGGAGACGGGGACCGGGGACAGGGAGCGGGATCGGGGACCTGGACCGGTATCGGGGACGGGGACCGGGGACAGGATCCAGGACCCGGATGGGGAACTGGGACCGGCACCGGGATCGGGGACATGGACCAGGGACCGGGACCTGGACCCCGATCGTGAACGGGGATCGGGGTCTGGGTCCGGGACCAGGATCGGGGATGTGGACCAGGGACAGGGACCTGGTCCGGAATTGGGTAAGGGGACGGGGCACAGGGAACGAGACCGGGACTGGGATTGGGGACCGGGACAGGGGACAGGGACCGGGGTCGAGGACCAGGATCGGGGACCGGTGACAGGGACCAGGACGGGGATTGGGGACGGGGGACCGGGACCGGTCATGGGACAGGGATTGAGGACCGGGATGGGGAACTGGGACGGGGACAGGGATCGGAGACCCGGATGGGGAACTGGGACCGGCACCGGGATCGGGGACATGGACCAGGGACCGGGACCTGGACCCCGATCGTGAACGGGGATCGGGGTCTGGGTCCGGGACCAGGATCGGGGATGTGGACCAGGGACAGGGACCTGCTCCGGAATTGGGTAAGGGGACGGGGCACAGGGAACGAGACCGGGACTGGGATTGGGGACCGGGACAGGGGACAGGGACCGGGGACGGGGGACAGGGACCGGGACTGTCATTGGGGACCGGGACCAGGGACCGGGACGGGGAACAGGGAGCGGGACCAGGATCGGGGACTGGGACCGGGATCGGGGACTGGGACGGGATCGGAGACCGGGATGGGGAACTGGGACCGGGACCGGGACCGGGATCGGGGACTGGAGACAGGGACTGGGACCGGGAACGAGATTGGGGAACGGGACCGGGGACAGGGACCCGGATCGGGGAGCAGGACTGGGATTGGGGCTGGGACCGGGGACAGGGACCGGGGACAGGGACCCTGACTGGGATCGGGGACGGGGACCGGGGACAGGGACCGGGACCGGGACTGCGATCGGGGACCGGGTATTGGGGACAGGGACGGGGACCGGGGAGCAGGACCGGGACTGGGATCGGGGACCGGGACCGGGGACAGTGACGGGGACCGGGACTGTCATTGGGGACCGGGACCGGGGACCGGGACTGTCATTGGGGACCGGGACCAGGGACCGGGACGGGGAACAGGGAGCGGGACCAGGATCGGGGACCGGGACCGGGATCGGGGACTGGGACCCAGACCCATATCGGGGACTGGGACGGGATCGGAGACCGGGATGGGGAACTGGGACCGGGACCGGGATCGGGGACTGGAGACAGGGACTGGGACCGGGAACGAGATTGGGGAACGGGACCGGGGACAGGGACCCGGATCGGGGAGCAGGACTGGGATTGGGGCTGGGACCGGGGACAGGGACCGGGGACAGGGACCCTGACTGGGATCGGGGACGGGGACCGGGATCAGGACCGGGACTGGGATCGGGGACCGGGGATTGGGGACAGGGACGGGGACCGGGGAGCAGGACCGGGGATCAGGACCGGGGACTGGGACCGGGACTGTGATTGGCGACCGGGACTGGGGACAGGGACCAGGACCGGGACAGGGACCGGGACCCATATCAGGGACTGGGACGGGGAACTGGGAGCGGGACCAGGATCGGGGACCGGGATAGGGAGCTGGGACCGGGATCGGGGAACGGGACCAGGGACTGGGACTGGGATCGGGGACAGGAACCGGGGACTAGGACCAGAACCGGGATCGGAGACCGGGACCGGGACTGTGGACCGGGACAGGGAACTGGGACCTGTACCGGGATCGGAGACGGGGACCGGGGACAGGGACCGGGATCGGGAAGCGGGAGCGGGATGGGGGACCTGGACCGGGATCGGGGACCGGGATCGGGGACGGGGACCGGGGACAGGGACCGGGATCGGGGACGGGGACCGGGGACAGGATCCAGGACCCGGATGGGGAACTGGGACCGGCACCGGGATCGGGGACATGGACCAGGGACCGGGACCTGGACCCCGATCGTGAACGGGGATCGGGGTCTGGGTCCGGGACCAGGATCGGGGATGTGGACCAGGGACAGGGACCTGGTCCGGAATTGGGTAAGGGGACGGGGCACAGGGAACGAGACCGGGACTGGGATTGGGGACCGGGACAGGGGACAAGGACCGGGGACGGGGGACAGGGACCGGGACTGTCATTGGGGACCGGGACCAGGGACCGGGACGGGGAACAGGGAGCGGGACCAGGATCGGGGAACAGGGAGCGGGACCAGGATCGGGGACCGGGACCGGGATCGGGGACTGGGACCCAGACCCATATCGGGGACTGGGACGGGATCGGAGACCGGGATGGGGAACTGGGACCGGGACCGGGACCGGGATCGGGGACTGGAGACAGGGACTGGGACCGGGAACGAGATTGGGGAACGGGACCGGGGACAGGGACCCGGATCGGGGAGCAGGACTGGGATTGGGGCTGGGACCGGGGACAGGGACCGGGGACAGGGACCCTGACTGGGATCGGGGTCGGGGACCGGGATCAGGACCGGGACTGGGATCGGGGACTGGGGACAGGGACGGGGACCGGGGAGCAGGACCGGGGATCAGGACCGGGGACTGGGACCGGGACTGTGATTGGCGACCGGGACTGGGGACAGGGACCAGGACCGGGACAGGGACCGGGACCCATATCAGGGACTGGGACGGGGAACTGGGAGCGGGACCAGGATCGGGGACCGGGATCGGGGAACGGGACCAGGGACTGGGACTGGGATCGGGGACAGGAACCGGGGACTAGGACCAGAACCGGGATCGGAGACCGGGACCGGGACGGGGAACTGGGAACGGGACCGGGACTGTGGACCGGGACAGGGAACTGGGACCTGTACCGGGATCGGAGACGGGGACCGGGGACAGGGACCGGGATCGGGAAGCGGGAGCGGGATGGGGGACCTGGACCGGTATCGGGGACGGGGACCGTGGACAGGGACCGGGATCGGGGACAGGATCCAGGACCCGGATGGGGAACTGGGACCGGCACCGGGATCGGGGACATGGACCAGGGACCGGGACCTGGACCCCGATCGTGAACGGGGATCGGGGTCTGGGTCCGGGACCAGGATCGGGGATGTGGACCAGGGACAGGGACCTGGTCCGGAATTGGGTAAGGGGACGGGGCACAGGGAACGAGACCGGGACTGGGATTGGGGACCGGGACAGGGGACAGGGACCGGGGTCGAGGACCAGGATCGGGGACCGGTGACAGGGACCAGGACGGGGATTGGGGACGGGGGACCGGGACCGGTCATGGGACAGGGATCGGAGACCGGGATGGGGAACTGGGACGGGGACAGGGATCGGAGACCGGGATGGGGAACTGGGACGGGGACAGGGATCGGAGACCGGGATGGGGAACTGGGACGGGGACAGGGATCGGAGACCGGGATGGGGAACTGGGACGGGGACAGGGATCGGAGACCGGGATGGGGAACTGGGACGGGGACAGGGATCGGAGACCGGGATGGGGAACTGGGACGGGGACAGGGATCGGAGACCGGGATGGGGAACTGGGACGGGGACAGGGATCGGAGACCGGGATGGGGAACTGGGACGGGGACAGGGATCGGAGACCGGGATGGGGAACTGGGACCGGGACCGGGATCGGGGACTGGAGACAGGGACTGGGACCGGGAACGAGATTGGGGAACGGGACCAGGGACAGGGACCCGGATCGGGGAGCAGGACTGGGATTGGGGCTGGGACCGGGGACAGGGACCGGGGACAGGGACCCTGACTGGGATCGGGGACGGGGACCGGGATCAGGACCGGGATCGGGGACCGGGTATTGGGGACAGGGACGGGGACCGGGGAGCAGGACCGGGGATCAGGATCGGGGACCGGGACCGGGGACAGTGACGGGGACCAGGACCGGGGACAGTGACGGGGACCGGGACTGTCATTGGGGACCGGGACCAGGGACCGGGACGGGGAACAGGGAGCGGGACCAGGATCGGGGACCGGGACCGGGATCGGGGACTGGGACCCAGACCCATATCGGGGACTGGGACGGGATCGGAGACCGGGATGGGGAACTGGGACCGGGACCGGGATCGGGGACTGGAGACAGGGACTGGGACCGGGAACGAGATTGGGGAACGGGACCGGGGACAGGGACCCGGATCGGGGAGCAGGACTGGGATTGGGGCTGGGACCGGGGACAGGGACCGGGGACAGGGACCCTGACTGGGATCGGGGACGGGGACCGGGATCGGGGACCGGGACTGGGATCGGGGACCGGGGATTGGGGACAGGGACGGGGACCGGGGAGCAGGACCGGGGATCAGGACCGGGGACTGGGACCGGGACTGTGATTGGCGACCGGGACTGGGGACAGGGACCAGGACCGGGACAGGGACCGGGACCCATATCAGGGACTGGGACGGGGAACTGGGAGCGGGACCAGGATCGGGGACCGGGATAGGGAGCTGGGACCGGGATCGGGGAACGGGACCAGGGACTGGGACTGGGATCGGGGACAGGAACCGGGGACTAGGACCAGAACCGGGATCGGAGACCGGGACCGGGACTGTGGACCGGGACAGGGAACTGGGACCTGTACCGGGATCGGAGACGGGGACCGGGGACAGGGACCGGGATCGGGAAGCGGGAGCGGGATGGGGGACCTGGACCGGGATCGGGGACCGGGATCGGGGACGGGGACCGGGGACAGGGACCGGGATCGGGGACGGGGACCGGGGACAGGATCCAGGACCCGGATGGGGAACTGGGACCGGCACCGGGATCGGGGACATGGACCAGGGACCGGGACCTGGACCCCGATCGTGAACGGGGATCGGGGTCTGGGTCCGGGACCAGGATCGGGGATGTGGACCAGGGACAGGGACCTGGTCCGGAATTGGGTAAGGGGACGGGGCACAGGGAACGAGACCGGGACTGGGATTGGGGACCGGGACAGGGGACAGGGACCGGGGACGGGGGACAGGGACCGGGACTGTCATTGGGGACCGGGACCAGGGACCGGGACGGGGAACAGGGAGCGGGACCAGGATCGGGGAACAGGGAGCGGGACCAGGATCGGGGACCGGGACCGGGATCGGGGACTGGGACCCAGACCCATATCGGGGACTGGGACGGGATCGGAGACCGGGATGGGGAACTGGGACCGGGACCGGGACCGGGATCGGGGACTGGAGACAGGGACTGGGACCGGGAACGAGATTGGGGAACGGGACCGGGGACAGGGACCCGGATCGGGGAGCAGGACTGGGATTGGGGCTGGGACCGGGGACAGGGACCGGGGACAGGGACCCTGACTGGGATCGGGGACGGGGACCGGGATCAGGACCGGGACTGGGATCGGGGACCGGGGATTGGGGACAGGGACGGGGACCGGGGAGCAGGACCGGGGATCAGGACCGGGGACTGGGACCGGGACTGTGATTGGCGACCGGGACTGGGGACAGGGACCAGGACCGGGACAGGGACCAGGACCCATATCAGGGACTGGGACGGGGAACTGGGAGCGGGACCAGGATCGGGGACAGGGATAGGGAGCTGGGAACGGGACCAGGGACTGGGACTGGGATCGGGGACAGGAACCGGGGACAGGAACCGGGGACTAGGACCAGAACCGGGATCGGAGACCGGGACCGGGACGGGGAACTGGGAACGGGACCGGGACTGTGGACCGGGACAGGGAACTGGGACCTGTACCGGGATCGGAGACGGGGACCGGGGACAGGGACCGGGATCGGGAAGCGGGAGCGGGATGGGGGACCTGGACCGGTATCGGGGACGGGGACCGGGGACAGGATCCAGGACCCGGATGGGGAACTGGGACCGGCACCGGGATCGGGGACATGGACCAGGGACCGGGACCTGGACCCCGATCGTGAACGGGGATCGGGGTCTGGGTCCGGGACCAGGATCGGGGATGTGGACCAGGGACAGGGACCTGGTCCGGAATTGGGAAAGGGGACGGGGCACAGGGAACGAGACCGGGACTGGGATTGGGGACCGGGACAGGGGACAGGGACCGGGGTCGAGGACCAGGATCGGGGACCGGTGACAGGGACCAGGACGGGGATTGGGGACGGGGGACCGGGACCGGTCATGGGACAGGGATTGAGGACCGGGATGGGGAACTGGGACGGGGACAGGGATCGGAGACCGGGATGGGGAACTGGGACCGGGACAGGGATCGGGGACTGGAGACAGGGACTGGGACCGGGAACGAGATTGGGGAACGGACCAGGGACAGGGACCCGGATCGGGGAGCAGGACTGGGATTGGGGCTGGGACCGGGGACAGGGACCGGGGACAGGGACCCTGACTGGGATCAGGATCGGGGACCGGGACCGGGGACAGTGACGGGGACCGGGACTGTCATTGGGGACCGGGACCAGGGACCGGGACGGGGAACAGGGAGCGGGACCAGGATCGGGGACCGGGACCGGGATCGGGGACTGGGACCCAGACCCATATCGGGGACTGGGACGGGATCGGAGACCGGGATGGGGAACTGGGACCGGGACCGGGATCGGGGACTGGAGACAGGGACTGGGACCGGGAACGAGATTGGGGAACGGGACCGGGGACAGGGACCCGGATCGGGGAGCAGGACTGGGATTGGGGCTGGGACCGGGAACGAGATTGGGGAACGGGATCAGGACCGGGACTGGGATCGGGGACCGGGGATTGGGGACAGGGACGGGGACCGGGGAGCAGGACCGGGGATCAGGACCGGGGACTGGGACCGGGACTGTGATTGGCGACCGGGACTGGGGACAGGGACCAGGACCGGGACAGGGACCGGGACTCATATCAGGGACTGGGACGGGGAACTGGGAGCGGGACCAGGATCGGGGACCGGGATAGGGAGCTGGGACCGGGATCGGGGAACGGGACCAGGGACTGGGACTGGGATCGGGGACAGGAACCGGGGACTAGGACCAGAACCGGGACCGGGACGGGGAACTGGGAACGGGACCGGGACTGTGGACCGGGACAGGGAACTGGGACCTGTACCGGGATCGGAGACGGGGACCGGGGACAGGGACCGGGATCGGGAAGCGGGAGCGGGATGGGGGACCTGGACCGGTATCGGGGACGGGGACCGGGGACAGGATCCAGGACCCGGATGGGGAACTGGGACCGGCACCGGGATCGGGGACATGGACCAGGGACCGGGACCTGGACCCCGATCGTGAACGGGGATCGGGGTCTGGGTCCGGGACCAGGATCGGGGATGTGGACCAGGGACAGGGACCTGGTCCGGAATTGGGTAAGGGGACGGGGCACAGGGAACGAGACCGGGACTGGGATTGGGGACCGGGACAGGGGACAGGGACCGGGGACGGGGGACAGGGACCGGGACTGTCATTGGGGACCGGGACTGTCATTGGGGACCGGGACCAGGGACCGGGACGGGGAACAGGGAGCGGGACCAGGATCGGGGACCGGGACCGGGATCGGGGACTGGGACCCAGACCCATATCGGGGACTGGGACGGGATCGGAGACCGGGATGGGGAACTGGGACCGGGACCGGGACCGGGATCGGGGACTGGAGACAGGGACTGGGACCGGGAACGAGATTGGGGAACGGGACCGGGGACAGGGACCCGGATCGGGGAGCAGGACTGGGATTGGGGCTGGGACCGGGGACAGGGACCGGGGACAGGGACCCTGACTGGGACCGGGGACAGGGACCGGGACCGGGATCGGGGACCGGGGATTGGGGACAGGGACGGGGACCGGGGAGCAGGACCGGGGATCAGGATCGGGGACCGGGACCGGGGACAGTGACGGGGACCGGGACTGTCATTGGGGACCGGGACCGGGGACCGGGACTGTCATTGGGGACCGGGACCAGGGACCGGGACGGGGAACAGGGAGCGGGACCAGGATCGGGGACCGGGACCGGGATCGGGGACTGGGACCCAGACCCATATCGGGGACTGGGACGGGATCGGAGACCGGGATGGGGAACTGGGACCGGGACCGGGATCGGGGACTGGAGACAGGGACTGGGACCGGGAACGAGATTGGGGAACGGGACCGGGGACAGGGACCCGGATCGGGGAGCAGGACTGGGATTGGGGCTGGGACCAGGGACAGGGACCTGCTCCGGAATTGGGTAAGGGGACGGGGCACAGGGAACGAGACCGGGACTGGGATTGGGGACCGGGACAGGGGACAGGGACCGGGGACGGGGGACAGGGACCGGGACTGTCATTGGGGACCGGGACCAGGGACCGGGACGGGGAACAGGGAGCGGGACCAGGATCGGGGACTGGGACCGGGATCGGGGACTGGGACCCAGACCCATATCGGGGACTGGGACGGGATCGGAGACCGGGATGGGGAACTGGGACCGGGACCGGGATCGGGGACTGGAGACAGGGACTGGGACCGGGAACGAGATTGGGGAACGGGACCGGGGACAGGGACCCGGATCGGGGAGCAGGACTGGGATTGGGGCTGGGACCGGGGACAGGGACCGGGGACAGGGACCCTGACTGGGATCGGGGTCGGGGACCGGGATCAGGACCGGGACTGGGATCGGGGACTGGGGACAGGGACGGGGACCGGGGAGCAGGACCGGGGATCAGGACCGGGGACTGGGACCGGGACTGTGATTGGCGACCGGGACTGGGGACAGGGACCAGGACCGGGACAGGGACCGGGACCCATATCAGGGACTGGGACGGGGAACTGGGAGCGGGACCAGGATCGGGGACCGGGATAGGGAGCTGGGACCGGGATCGGGGAACGGGACCAGGGACTGGGACTGGGATCGGGGACAGGAACCGGGGACTAGGACCAGAACCGGGATCGGAGACCGGGACCGGGACGGGGAACTGGGAACGGGACCGGGACTGTGGACCGGGACAGGGAACTGGGACCTGTACCGGGATCGGAGACGGGGACCGGGGACAGGGACCGGGATCGGGAAGCGGGAGCGGGATGGGGGACCTGGACCGGTATCGGGGACGGGGACCGTGGACAGGGACCGGGATCGGGGACGGGGACAGGATCCAGGACCCGGATGGGGAACTGGGACCGGCACCGGGATCGGGGACATGGACCAGGGACCGGGACCTGGACCCCGATCGTGAACGGGGATCGGGGTCTGGGTCCGGGACCAGGATCGGGGATGTGGACCAGGGACAGGGACCTGGTCCGGAATTGGGTAAGGGGACGGGGCACAGGGAACGAGACCGGGACTGGGATTGGGGACCGGGACAGGGACCGGGGTCGAGGACCAGGATCGGGGACCGGTGACAGGGACCAGGACGGGGATTGGGGACGGGGGACCGGGACCGGTCATGGGACAGGGATTGAGGACCGGGATGGGGAACTGGGACGGGGACAGGGATCGGAGACCGGGATGGGGAACTGGGACGGGGACAGGGATCGGAGACCGGGATGGGGAACTGGGACCGGGACCGGGATCGGGGACTGGAGACAGGAACTGGGACCGGGAACGAGATTGGGGAACGGGACCAGGGACAGGGACCCGGATCGGGGAGCAGGACTGGGATTGGGGCTGGGACCGGGGACAGGGACCGGGGACAGGGACCCTGACTGGGATCGGGGACGGGGACCGGGATCAGGACGGGGACTGGGATCGGGGACCGGGTATTGGGGACAGGGACGGGGACCGGGGAGCAGGACCGGGGATCAGGATCGGTAACCGGGACCGGGGACAGTGACGGGGACCAGGACCGGGGACAGTGACGGGGACCGGGACTGTCATTGGGGACCGGGACCAGGGACCGGGACGGGGAACAGGGAGCGGGACCAGGATCGGGGACCGGGACCGGGATCGGGGACTGGGACCCAGACCCATATCGGGGACTGGGACGGGATCGGAGACCGGGATGGGGAACTGGGACCGGGACCGGGATCGGGGACTGGAGACAGGGACTGGGACCGGGAACGAGATTGGGGAACGGGACCGGGGACAGGGACCCGGATCGGGGAGCAGGACTGGGATTGGGGCTGGGACCGGGGACAGGGACCGGGGACAGGGACCCTGACTGGGATCGGGGACGGGGACCGGGATCAGGACCGGGACTGGGATCGGGGACCGGGGATTGGGGACAGGGACGGGGACCGGGGAGCAGGACCGGGGATCAGGACCGGGGACTGGGACCGGGACTGTGATTGGCGACCGGGACTGGGGACAGGGACCAGGACCGGGACAGGGACCGGGACCCATATCAGGGACTGGGACGGGGAACTGGGAGCGGGACCAGGATCGGGGACCGGGATAGGGAGCTGGGACCGGGATCGGGGAACGGGACCAGGGACTGGGACTGGGATCGGGGACAGGAACCGGGGACTAGGACCAGAACCGGGATCGGAGACCGGGACCGGGACGGGGAACTGGGAACGGGACCGGGACTGTGGACCGGGACAGGGAACTGGGACCTGTACCGGGATCGGAGACGGGGACCGGGGACAGGGACCGGGATCGGGAAGCGGGAGCGGGATGGGGGACCTGGACCGGTATCGGGGACGGGGACCGTGGACAGGGACCGGGATCGGGGACGGGGACCGGGGACAGGATCCAGGACCCGGATGGGGAACTGGGACCGGCACCGGGATCGGGGACATGGACCAGGGACCGGGACCTGGACCCCGATCGTGAACGGGGATCGGGGTCTGGGTCCGGGACCAGGATCGGGGATGTGGACCAGGGACAGGGACCTGGTCCGGAATTGGGAAAGGGGACGGGGCACAGGGAACGAGACCGGGACTGGGATTGGGGACCGGGACAGGGGACAGGGACCGGGGTCGAGGACCAGGATCGGGGACCGGTGACAGGGACCAGGACGGGGATTGGGGACGGGGGACCGGGACCGGTCATGGGACAGGGATTGAGGACCGGGATGGGGAACTGGGACGGGGACAGGGATCGGAGACCGGGATGGGGAACTGGGACCGGGACCGGGATCGGGGACTGGAGACAGGGACTGGGACCGGGAACGAGATTGGGGAACGGGACCAGGGACAGGGACCCGGATCGGGGAGCAGGACTGGGATTGGGGCTGGGACCGGGGACAGGGACCGGGGACAGGGACCCTGACTGGGATCGGGGACGGGGACCGGGATCAGGACCGGGACTGGGATCGGGGACCGGGTATTGGGGACAGGGACGGGGACCGGGGAGCAGGACCGGGGATCAGGATCGGGGACCGGGACCGGGGACAGTGACGGGGACCGGGACTGTCATTGGGGACCGGGACCGGGGACCGGGACTGTCATTGGGGACCGGGACCAGGGACCGGGACGGGGAACAGGGAGCGGGACCAGGATCGGGGACCGGGACCGGGATCGGGGACTGGGACCCAGACCCATATCGGGGACTGGGACGGGATCGGAGACCGGGATGGGGAACTGGGACCGGGACCGGGATCGGGGACTGGAGACAGGGACTGGGACCGGGAACGAGATTGGGGAACGGGACCGGGGACAGGGACCCGGATCGGGGAGCAGGACTGGGATTGGGGCTGGGACCGGGGACAGGGACCGGGGACAGGGACCCTGACTGGGATCGGGGACGGGGACCGGGATCAGGACCGGGACTGGGATCGGGGACCGGGGATTGGGGACAGGGACGGGGACCGGGGAGCAGGACCGGGGATCAGGACCGGGGACTGGGACCGGGACTGTGATTGGCGACCGGGACTGGGGACAGGGACCAGGACCGGGACAGGGACCGGGACTCATATCAGGGACTGGGACGGGGAACTGGGAGCGGGACCAGGATCGGGGACCGGGATAGGGAGCTGGGACCGGGATCGGGGAACGGGACCAGGGACTGGGACTGGGATCGGGGACAGGAACCGGGGACTAGGACCAGAACCGGGATCGGAGACCGGGACCGGGACGGGGAACTGGGAACGGGACCGGGACTGTGGACCGGGACAGGGAACTGGGACCTGTACCGGGATCGGAGACGGGGATCGGGGACAGGGAGCGGGATCGGGAAGCGGGAGCGGGATGGGGGACCTGGACCGGTATCGGGGACGGGGACCGGGGACAGGATCCAGGACCCGGATGGGGAACTGGGACCGGCACCGGGATCGGGGACATGGACCAGGGACCGGGACCTGGACCCCGATCGTGAACGGGGATCGGGGTCTGGGTCCGGGACCAGGATCGGGGATGTGGACCAGGGACAGGGACCTGGTCCGGAATTGGGTAAGGGGACGGGGCACAGGGAACGAGACCGGGACTGGGATTGGGGACCGGGACAGGGGACAGGGAGCGGGGACGGGGGACAGGGACCGGGACTGTCATTGGGGACCGGGACCAGGGACCGGGACGGGGAACAGGGAGCGGGACCAGGATCGGGGACTGGGACCGGGACCGGGGACAGGGACCCTGACTGGGATCGGGGACGGGGACCGGGGACAGGGACCGGGACTGCGATCGGGGACCGGGGATTGGGGACAGGGACGGGGACCGGGGAGCAGGACCGGGGATCAGGATCGGGGACCGGGACCGGGGACAGTGACGGGGACCGGGACTGTCATTGGGGACCGGGACCGGGGACCGGGACGGGGAACAGGGAGCGGGACCAGGATCGGGGACCGGGACCGGGATCGGGGACTGGGACCCAGACCCATATCGGGGACTGGGACGGGATCGGAGACCGGGATGGGGAACTGGGACCGGGACCGGGATCGGGGACTGGAGACAGGGACTGGGACCGGGAACGAGATTGGGGAACGGGACCGGGGACAGGGACCCGGATCGGGGAGCAGGACTGGGATTGGGGCTGGGACCGGGGACAGGGACCGGGGACAGGGACCCTGACTGGGATCGGGGACGGGGACCGGGATCAGGACCGGGACTGGGATCGGGGACCGGGGATTGGGGACAGGGACGGGGACCGGGGAGCAGGACCGGGGATCAGGACCGGGGACTGGGACCGGGACTGTGATTGGCGACCGGGACTGGGGACAGGGACCAGGACCGGGACAGGGACCGGGACCCATATCAGGGACTGGGACGGGGAACTGGGAGCGGGACCAGGATCGGGGACCGGGATAGGGAGCTGGGACCGGGATCGGGGAACGGGACCAGGGACTGGGACTGGGATCGGGGACAGGAACCGGGGACTAGGACCAGAACCGGGATCGGAGACCGGGACCGGGACGGGGAACTGGGACCGGGACCGGGACTGTGGACCGGGACAGGGAACTGGGACCTGTACCGGGATCGGAGACGGGGACCGGGGACAGGGACCGGGATCGGGAAGCGGGAGCGGGATGGGGGACCTGGACCGGTATCGGGGACGGGGACTGTGGACAGGGACCGGGATCGGGGACGGGGACAGGATCCAGGACCCGGATGGGGAACTGGGACCGGCACCGGGATCGGGGACATGGACCAGGGACCGGGACCTGGACCCCGATCGTGAACGGGGATCGGGGTCTGGGTCCGGGACCAGGATCGGGGATGTGGACCAGGGACAGGGACCTGGTCCGGAATTGGGTAAGGGGACGGGGCACAGGGAACGAGACCGGGACTGGGATTGGGGACCGGGACAGGGGACAGGGACCGGGGTCGAGGACCAGGATCGGGGACCGGTGACAGGGACCAGGACGGGGATTGGGGACGGGGGACCGGGACCGGTCATGGGACAGGGATCGGAGACCGGGATGGGGAACTGGGACGGGGACAGGGATCGGAGACCGGGATGGGGAACTGGGACGGGGACAGGGATCGGAGACCGGGATGGGGAACTGGGACGGGGACAGGGATCGGAGACCGGGATGGGGAACTGGGACGGGGACAGGGATCGGAGACCGGGATGGGGAACTGGGACGGGGACAGGGATCGGAGACCGGGATGGGGAACTGGGACGGCGACAGGGATCGGGGACTGGAGACAGGAACTGGGACCGGGAACGAGATTGGGGAACGGGACCAGGGACAGGGACCCGGATCGGGGAGCAGGACTGGGATTGGGGCTGGGACCTGGGACAGGGACCGGGGACAGGGACCCTGACTGGGATCGGGGACGGGGACCGGGATCAGGACCGGGACTGGGATCGGGGACCGGGTATTGGGGACAGGGACGGGGACCGGGGAGCAGGACCGGGGATCAGGATCGGGGACCGGGACCGGGGACAGTGACGGGGACCAGGACCGTCATTGGGGACCGGGACCAGGGACCGGGACGGGGAACAGGGAGCGGGACCAGGATCGGGGACCGGGACCGGGATCGGGGACTGGGACCCAGACCCATATCGGGGACTGGGACGGGATCGGAGACCGGGATGGGGAACTGGGACCGGGACCGGGATCGGGGACTGGAGACAGGGACTGGGACCGGGAACGAGATTGGGGAACGGGACCGGGGACAGGGACCCGGATCGGGGAGCAGGACTGGGATTGGGGCTGGGACCGGGGACAGGGACCCTGACTGGGATCGGGGACGGGGACCGGGATCAGGACCGGGACTGGGATCGGGGACCGGGGATTGGGACAGGGACGGGGACCGGGGAGCAGGACCGGGGATCAGGACCGGGGACTGGGACCGGGACTGTGATTGGCGACCGGGACTGGGGACAGGGACCAGGACCGGGACAGGGACCAGGACCCATATCAGGGACTGGGACGGGGAACTGGGAGCGGGACCAGGATCGGGGACAGGGATAGGGAGCTGGGAACGGGACCAGGGACTGGGACTGGGATCGGGGACAGGAACCGGGGACAGGAACCGGGGACTAGGACCAGAACCGGGATCGGAGACCGGGACCGGGACGGGGAACTGGGAACGGGACCGGGACTGTGGACCGGGACAGGGAACTGGGACCTGTACCGGGATCGGAGACGGGGACCGGGGACAGGGACCGGGATCGGGAAGCGGGAGCGGGATGGGGGACCTGGACCGGGATCGGGGACGGGGACCGGGGACAGGATCCAGGACCCGGATGGGGAACTGGGACCGGCACCGGGATCGGGGACATGGACCAGGGACCGGGACCGGAGACCGGGATGGGGAACTGGGACGGGGACAGGGATCGGAGACCGGGATGGGGAACTGGGACGGGGACAGGGATCGGAGACCGGGATGGGGAACTGGGACGGGGACAGGGATCGGAGACCGGGATGGGGAACTGGGACGGGGACAGGGATCGGAGACCGGGATGGGGAACTGGGACGGGGACAGGGATCGGAGACCGGGATGGGGAACTGGGACGGGGACAGGGATCGGAGACCGGGATGGGGAACTGGGACGGGGACAGGGATCGGGGACTGGAGACAGGAACTGGGACCGGGAACGAGATTGGGGAACGGGACCAGGGACAGGGACCCGGATCGGGGAGCAGGACTGGGATTGGGGCTGGGACCGGGGACAGGGACCGGGGACAGGGACCCTGACTGGGATCGGGGACGGGGACCGGGATCAGGACCGGGACTGGGATCGGGGACCGGGTATTGGGGACAGGGACGGGGACCGGGGAGCAGGACCGGGGATCAGGATCGGGGACCGGGACCGGGGACAGTGACGGGGACCAGGACCGTCATTGGGGACCGGGACCAGGGACCGGGACGGGGAACAGGGAGCGGGACCAGGATCGGGGACCGGGACCGGGATCGGGGACTGGGACCCAGACCCATATCGGGGACTGGGACGGGATCGGAGACCGGGATGGGGAACTGGGACCGGGACCGGGATCGGGGACTGGAGACAGGGACTGGGACCGGGAACGAGATTGGGGAACGGGACCGGGGACAGGGACCCGGATCGGGGAGCAGGACTGGGATTGGGGCTGGGACCGGGGACAGGGACCCTGACTGGGATCGGGGACGGGGACCGGGATCAGGACCGGGACTGGGATCGGGGACCGGGGATTGGGACAGGGACGGGGACCGGGGAGCAGGACCGGGGATCAGGACCGGGGACTGGGACCGGGACTGTGATTGGCGACCGGGACTGGGGACAGGGACCAGGACCGGGACAGGGACCAGGACCCATATCAGGGACTGGGACGGGGAACTGGGAGCGGGACCAGGATCGGGGACAGGGATAGGGAGCTGGGAACGGGACCAGGGACTGGGACTGGGATCGGGGACAGGAACCGGGGACAGGAACCGGGGACTAGGACCAGAACCGGGATCGGAGACCGGGACCGGGACGGGGAACTGGGAACGGGACCGGGACTGTGGACCGGGACAGGGAACTGGGACCTGTACCGGGATCGGAGACGGGGACCGGGGACAGGGACCGGGATCGGGAAGCGGGAGCGGGATGGGGGACCTGGACCGGGATCGGGGACGGGGACCGGGGACAGGATCCAGGACCCGGATGGGGAACTGGGACCGGCACCGGGATCGGGGACATGGACCAGGGACCGGGACCTGGACCCCGATCGTGAACGGGGATCGGGGTCTGGGTCCGGGACCAGGATCGGGGATGTGGACCAGGGACAGGGACCTGGTCCGGAATTGGGAAAGGGGACGGGGCACAGGGAACGAGACCGGGACTGGGATTGGGGACCGGGACAGGGGACAGGGACCGGGGTCGAGGACCAGGATCGGGGACCGGTGACAGGGACCAGGACGGGGATTGGGGACGGGGGACCGGGACCGGTCATGGGACAGGGATTGAGGACCGGGATGGGGAACTGGGACGGGGACAGGGATCGGAGACCGGGATGGGGAACTGGGACCGGGACCGGGATCGGGGACTGGAGACAGGGACTGGGACCGGGAACGAGATTGGGGAACGGGACCAGGGACAGGGACCCGGATCGGGGAGCAGGACTGGGATTGGGGCTGGGACCGGGGACAGGGACCGTGGACAGGGACCCTGACTGGGATCGGGGACGGGGACCGGGATCAGGACCGGGACTGGGATCGGGGACCGGGTATTGGGGACAGGGACGGGGACCGGGGAGCAGGACCGGGGATCAGGATCGGGGACCGGGTATTGGGGACAGTGACGGGGACCGGGACTGTCATTGGGGACCGGGACCAGGGACCGGGACGGGGAACAGGGAGCGGGACCAGGATCGGGGACCGGGACCGGGATCGGGGACTGGGACCCAGACCCATATCGGGGACTGGGACGGGATCGGAGACCGGGATGGGGAACTGGGACCGGGACCGGGATCGGGGACTGGAGACAGGGACTGGGACCGGGAACGAGATTGGGGAACGGGACCGGGGACAGGGACCCGGATCGGGGAGCAGGACTGGGATTGGGGCTGGGATCGGGGACGGGGACCGGGATCAGGACCGGGACTGGGATCGGGGACCGGGGACTGGGGACAGGGACGGGGACCGGGGAGCAGGACCGGGGACTGGGACCGGGACTGTGATTGGCGACCGGGACTGGGGACAGGGACCAGGACCGGGACAGGGACCGGGACTCATATCAGGGACTGGGACGGGGAACTGGGAGCGGGACCAGGATCGGGGACCGGGATAGGGAGCTGGGACCGGGATCGGGGAACGGGACCAGGGACTGGGACTGGGATCGGGGACAGGAACCGGGGACTAGGACCAGAACCGGGACCGAGACGGGGAACTGGGAACGGGACCGGGACTGTGGACCGGGACAGGGAACTGGGACCTGTACCGGGATCGGAGACGGGGACCGGGGACAGGGACCGGGATCGGGAAGCGGGAGCGGGATGGGGGACCTGGACCGGTATCGGGGACGGGGACCGGGGACAGGATCCAGGACCCGGATGGGGAACTGGGACCGGCACCGGGATCGGGGACATGGACCAGGGACCGGGACCTGGACCCCGATCGTGAACGGGGATCGGGGTCTGGGTCCGGGACCAGGATCGGGGATGTGGACCAGGGACAGGGACCTGGTCCGGAATTGGGTAAGGGGACGGGGCACAGGGAACGAGACCGGGACTGGGATTGGGGACCGGGACAGGGGACAGGGACCGGGGACGGGGGACAGGGACCAGGACTGTCATTGGGGACCGGGACCAGGGACCGGGACGGGGAACAGGGAGCGGGACCAGGATCGGGGACTGGGACCGGGATCGGGGACTGGGACCCAGACCCATATCGGGGACTGGGACGGGATCGGAGACCGGGATGGGGAACTGGGACCGGGACCGGGACCGGGATCGGGGACTGGAGACAGGGACTGGGACCGGGAACGAGATTGGGGAACGGGACCGGGGACAGGGACCCGGATCGGGGAGCAGGACTGGGATTGGGGCTGGGACCGGGGACAGGGACCGGGGACAGGGACCCTGACTGGGATCGGGGTCGGGGACCGGGATCAGGACCGGGACTGGGATCGGGGACTGGGGACAGGGACGGGGACCGGGGAGCAGGACCGGGGATCAGGACCGGGGACTGGGACCGGGACTGTGATTGGCGACCGGGACTGGGGACAGGGACCAGGACCGGGACAGGGACCGGGACTCATATCAGGGACTGGGACGGGGAACTGGGAGCGGGACCAGGATCGGGGACCGGGATAGGGAGCTGGGACCGGGATCGGGGAACGGGACCAGGGACTGGGACTGGGATCGGGGACAGGAACCGGGGACTAGGACCAGAACCGGGATCGGAGACCGGGACCGGGACGGGGAACTGGGAACGGGACCGGGACTGTGGACCGGGACAGGGAACTGGGACCTGTACCGGGATCGGAGACGGGGACCGGGGACAGGGACCGGGATCGGGAAGCGGGAGCGGGATGGGGGACCTGGACCGGTATCGGGGACGGGGACCGTGGACAGGGACCGGGATCGGGGACGGGGACAGGATCCAGGACCCGGATGGGGAACTGGGACCGGCACCGGGATCGGGGACATGGACCAGGGACCGGGACCTGGACCCCGATCGTGAACGGGGATCGGGGTCTGGGTCCGGGACCAGGATCGGGGATGTGGACCAGGGACAGGGACCTGGTCCGGAATTGGGTAAGGGGACGGGGCACAGGGAACGAGACCGGGACTGGGATTGGGGACCGGGACAGGGACCGGGGTCGAGGACCAGGATCGGGGACCGGTGACAGGGACCAGGACGGGGATTGGGGACGGGGGACCGGGACCGGTCATGGGACAGGGATTGAGGACCGGGATGGGGAACTGGGACGGGGACAGGGATCGGAGACCGGGATGGGGAACTGGGACGGGGACAGGGATCGGAGACTGGAGACAGGAACTGGGACCGGGAACGAGATTGGGGAACGGGACCAGGGACAGGGACCCGGATCGGGGAGCAGGACTGGGATTGGGGCTGGGACCGGGGACAGGGACCGGGGACAGGGACCCTGACTGGGATCGGGGACGGGGACCGGGATCAGGACGGGGACTGGGATCGGGGACCGGGTATTGGGGACAGGGACGGGGACCGGGGAGCAGGACCGGGGATCAGGATCGGTAACCGGGACCGGGGACAGTGACGGGGACCAGGACCGGGGACAGTGACGGGGACCGGGACTGTCATTGGGGACCGGGACCAGGGACCGGGACGGGGAACAGGGAGCGGGACCAGGATCGGGGACCGGGACCGGGATCGGGGACTGGGACCCAGACCCATATCGGGGACTGGGACGGGATCGGAGACCGGGATGGGGAACTGGGACCGGGACCGGGACCGGGATCGGGGACTGGAGACAGGGACTGGGACCGGGAACGAGATTGGGGAACGGGACCAGGGACAGGGACCCGGATCGGGGAGCAGGACTGGGATTGGGGCTGGGACCGGGGACAGGGACCGGGGACAGGGACCCTGACTGGGATCGGGGACGGGGACCGGGATCAGGACCGGGACTGGGATCGGGGACCGGGTATTGGGGACAGGGACGGGGACCGGGGAGCAGGACCGGGGATCAGGATCGGGGACCGGGACCGGGGACAGTGACGGGGACCGGGACTGTCATTGGGGACCGGGACCGGGGACCGGGACTGTCATTGGGGACCGGGACCAGGGACCGGGACGGGGAACAGGGAGCGGGACCAGGATCGGGGACCGGGACCGGGATCGGGGACTGGGACCCAGACCCATATCGGGGACTGGGACGGGATCGGAGACCGGGATGGGGAACTGGGACCGGGACCGGGATCGGGGACTGGAGACAGGGACTGGGACCGGGAACGAGATTGGGGAACGGGACCGGGGACAGGGACCCGGATCGGGGAGCAGGACTGGGATTGGGGCTGGGACCGGGGACAGGGACCGGGGACAGGGACCCTGACTGGGATCGGGGACGGGGACCGGGATCAGGACCGGGACTGGGATCGGGGACCGGGGATTGGGGACAGGGACGGGGACCGGGGAGCAGGACCGGGGATCAGGACCGGGGACTGGGACCGGGACTGTGATTGGCGACCGGGACTGGGGACAGGGACCAGGACCGGGACAGGGACCGGGACTCATATCAGGGACTGGGACGGGGAACTGGGAGCGGGACCAGGATCGGGGACCGGGATAGGGAGCTGGGACCGGGATCGGGGAACGGGACCAGGGACTGGGACTGGGATCGGGGACAGGAACCGGGGACTAGGACCAGAACCGGGATCGGAGACCGGGACCGGGACGGGGAACTGGGAACGGGACCGGGACTGTGGACCGGGACAGGGAACTGGGACCTGTACCGGGATCGGAGACGGGGATCGGGGACAGGGAGCGGGATCGGGAAGCGGGAGCGGGATGGGGGACCTGGACCGGTATCGGGGACGGGGACCGGGGACAGGATCCAGGACCCGGATGGGGAACTGGGACCGGCACCGGGATCGGGGACATGGACCAGGGACCGGGACCTGGACCCCGATCGTGAACGGGGATCGGGGTCTGGGTCCGGGACCAGGATCGGGGATGTGGACCAGGGACAGGGACCTGGTCCGGAATTGGGTAAGGGGACGGGGCACAGGGAACGAGACCGGGACTGGGATTGGGGACCGGGACAGGGGACAGGGAGCGGGGACGGGGGACAGGGACCGGGACTGTCATTGGGGACCGGGACCAGGGACCGGGACGGGGAACAGGGAGCGGGACCAGGATCGGGGACTGGGACCGGGACCGGGGACAGGGACCCTGACTGGGATCGGGGACGGGGACCGGGGACAGGGACCGGGACTGCGATCGGGGACCGGGGATTGGGGACAGGGACGGGGACCGGGGAGCAGGACCGGGGATCAGGATCGGGGACCGGGACCGGGGACAGTGACGGGGAACAGGGAGCGGGACCAGGATCGGGGACCGGGACCGGGATCGGGGACTGGGACCCAGACCCATATCGGGGACTGGGACGGGATCGGAGACCGGGATGGGGAACTGGGACCGGGACCGGGATCGGGGACTGGAGACAGGGACTGGGACCGGGAACGAGATTGGGGAACGGGACCGGGGACAGGGACCCGGATCGGGGAGCAGGACTGGGATTGGGGCTGGGACCGGGGACAGGGACCGGGGACAGGGACCCTGACTGGGATCGGGGACGGGGACCGGGATCAGGACCGGGACTGGGATCGGGGACCGGGGATTGGGGACAGGGACGGGGACCGGGGAGCAGGACCGGGGATCAGGACCGGGGACTGGGACCGGGACTGTGATTGGCGACCGGGACTGGGGACAGGGACCAGGACCGGGACAGGGACCGGGACCCATATCAGGGACTGGGACGGGGAACTGGGAGCGGGACCAGGATCGGGGACCGGGATAGGGAGCTGGGACCGGGATCGGGGAACGGGACCAGGGACTGGGACTGGGATCGGGGACAGGAACCGGGGACTAGGACCAGAACCGGGATCGGAGACCGGGACCGGGACTGTGGACCGGGACAGGGAACTGGGACCTGTACCGGGATCGGAGACGGGGACCGGGGACAGGGACCGGGATCGGGAAGCGGGAGCGGGATGGGGGACCTGGACCGGGATCGGGGACCGGGATCGGGGACGGGGACCGGGGACAGGGACCGGGATCGGGGACGGGGACAGGATCCAGGACCCGGATGGGGAACTGGGACCGGCACCGGGATCGGGGACATGGACCAGGGACCGGGACCTGGACCCCGATCGTGAACGGGGATCGGGGTCTGGGTCCGGGACCAGGATCGGGGATGTGGACCAGGGACAGGGACCTGGTCCGGAATTGGGTAAGGGGACGGGGCACAGGGAACGAGACCGGGACTGGGATTGGGGACCGGGACAGGGGACAGGGACCGGGGACGGGGGACAGGGACCGGGACTGTCATTGGGGACCGGGACCAGGGACCGGGACGGGGAACAGGGAGCGGGACCAGGATCGGGGACCGGGACCGGGATCGGGGACTGGGACCCAGACCCATATCGGGGACTGGGACGGGATCGGAGACCGGGATGGGGAACTGGGACCGGGACCGGGTCCGGGATCGGGGACTGGAGACAGGGACTGGGACCGGGAACGAGATTGGGGAACGGGACCGGGGACAGGGACCCGGATCGGGGAGCAGGACTGGGATTGGGGCTGGGACCGGGGACAGGGACCGGGGACAGGGACCCTGACTGGGATCGGGGACGGGGACCGGGATCAGGACCGGGACTGGGATCGGGGACTGGGGACAGGGACGGGGACCGGGGAGCAGGACCGGGGATCAGGACCGGGGACTGGGACCGGGACTGTGATTGGCGACCGGGACTGGGGACAGGGACCAGGACCGGGACAGGGACCGGGACCCATATGAGGGACTGGGACGGGGAACTGGGAGCGGGACCAGGATCGGGGACCGGGATAGGGAGCTGGGACCGGGATCGGGGAACGGGACCAGGGACTGGGACTGGGATCGGGGACAGGAACCGGGGACTAGGACCAGAACCGGGATCGGAGACCGGGACCGGGACGGGGAACTGGGACCGGGACCGGGACTGTGGACCGGGACAGGGAACTGGGACCTGTACCGGGATCGGAGACGGGGACCGGGGACAGGGACCGGGATCGGGAAGCGGGAGCGGGATGGGGGACCTGGACCGGTATCGGGGACGGGGACCGGGGACAGGATCCAGGACCCGGATGGGGAACTGGGACCGGCACCGGGATCGGGGACATGGACCAGGGACCGGGACCTGGACCCCGATCGTGAACGGGGATCGGGGTCTGGGTCCGGGACCAGGATCGGGGATGTGGACCAGGGACAGGGACCTGGTCCGGAATTGGGTAAGGGGACGGGGCACAGGGAACGAGACCGGGACTGGGATTGGGGACCGGGACAGGGGACAGGGACCGGGGTCGAGGACCAGGATCGGGGACCGGTGACAGGGACCAGGACGGGGATTGGGGACGGGGGACCGGGACCGGTCATGGGACAGGGATCGAGGACCGGGATGGGGAACTGGGACGGGGACAGGGATCGGAGACCGGGATGGGGAACTGGGACGGGGACAGGGATCGGAGACCGGGATGGGGAACTGGGACGGGGACAGGGATCGGAGACCGGGATGGGGAACTGGGACGGGGACAGGGATCGGAGACCGGGATGGGGAACTGGGACGGGGACAGGGATCGGAGACCGGGATGGGGAACTGGGACGGGGACAGGGATCGGAGACCGGGATGGGGAACTGGGACGGGGACAGGGATCGGAGACCGGGATGGGGAACTGGGACGGGGACAGGGATCGGAGACCGGGATGGGGAACTGGGACGGGGACAGGGATCGGAGACCGGGATGGGGAACTGGGACGGGGACAGGGATCGGAGACCGGGATGGGGAACTGGGACGGGGACAGGGATCGGAGACCGGGATGGGGAACTGGGACGGGGACAGGGATCGGAGACCGGGATGGGGAACTGGGACGGGGACAGGGATCGGAGACCGGGATGGGGAACTGGGACGGGGACAGGGATCGGAGACCGGGATGGGGAACTGGGACGGGGACAGGGATCGGAGACCGGGATGGGGAACTGGGACGGGGACAGGGATCGGAGACCGGGATGGGGAACTGGGACGGGGACAGGGATCGGAGACCGGGATGGGGAACTGGGACGGGGACAGGGATCGGAGACCGGGATGGGGAACTGGGACGGGGACAGGGATCGGAGACCGGGATGGGGAACTGGGACGGGGACAGGGATCGGAGACCGGGATGGGGAACTGGGACGGGGACAGGGATCGGAGACCGGGATGGGGAACTGGGACGGGGACAGGGATCGGAGACCGGGATGGGGAACTGGGACGGGGACAGGGATCGGAGACCGGGATGGGGAACTGGGACGGGGACAGGGATCGGAGACCGGGATGGGGAACTGGGACCGGGACCGGGATCGGGGACTGGAGACAGGAACTGGGACCGGGAACGAGATTGGGGAACGGGACCAGGGACAGGGACCCGGATCGGGGAGCAGGACTGGGATTGGGGCTGGGACCGGGGACAGGGACCGGGGACAGGGACCCTGACTGGGATCGGGGACGGGGACCGGGATCAGGACCGGGACTGGGATCGGGGACCGGGTATTGGGGACAGGGACGGGGACCGGGGAGCAGGACCGGGGATCAGGATCGGGGACCGGGACCGGGGACAGTGACGGGGACCAGGACCGTCATTGGGGACCGGGACCAGGGACCGGGACGGGGAACAGGGAGCGGGACCAGGATCGGGGACCGGGACCGGGATCGGGGACTGGGACCCAGACCCATATCGGGGACTGGGACGGGATCGGAGACCGGGATGGGGAACTGGGACCGGGACCGGGATCGGGGACTGGAGACAGGGACTGGGACCGGGAACGAGATTGGGGAACGGGACCGGGGACAGGGACCCGGATCGGGGAGCAGGACTGGGATTGGGGCTGGGACCGGGGACAGGGACCCTGACTGGGATCGGGGACGGGGACCGGGATCAGGACCGGGACTGGGATCGGGGACCGGGGATTGGGACAGGGACGGGGACCGGGGAGCAGGACCGGGGATCAGGACCGGGGACTGGGACCGGGACTGTGATTGGCGACCGGGACTGGGGACAGGGACCAGGACCGGGACAGGGACCAGGACCCATATCAGGGACTGGGACGGGGAACTGGGAGCGGGACCAGGATCGGGGACAGGGATAGGGAGCTGGGAACGGGACCAGGGACTGGGACTGGGATCGGGGACTGGGATCGGGGACAGGAACCGGGGACTAGGACCAGAACCGGGATCGGAGACCGGGACCGGGACGGGGAACTGGGAACGGGACCGGGACTGTGGACCGGGACAGGGAACTGGGACCTGTACCGGGATCGGAGACGGGGACCGGGGACAGGGACCGGGATCGGGAAGCGGGAGCGGGATGGGGGACCTGGACCGGGATCGGGGACGGGGACAGGATCCAGGACCCGGATGGGGAACTGGGACCGGCACCGGGATCGGGGACATGGACCAGGGACCGGGACCTGGACCCCGATCGTGAACGGGGATCGGGGTCTGGGTCCGGGACCAGGATCGGGGATGTGGACCAGGGACAGGGACCTGGTCCGGAATTGGGAAAGGGGACGGGGCACAGGGAACGAGACCGGGACTGGGATTGGGGACCGGGACAGGGGACAGGGACCGGGGTCGAGGACCAGGATCGGGGACCGGTGACAGGGACCAGGACGGGGATTGGGGACGGGGGACCGGGACCGGTCATGGGACAGGGATTGAGGACCAGGATGGGGAACTGGGACGGGGACAGGGATCGGAGACCGGGATGGGGAACTGGGACCGGGACCGGGATCGGGGACTGGAGACAGGGACTGGGACCGGGAACGAGATTGGGGAACGGGACCAGGGACAGGGACCCGGATCGGGGAGCAGGACTGGGATTGGGGCTGGGACCGGGGACAGGGACCGGGGACAGGGACCCTGACTGGGATCGGGGACGGGGACCGGGATCAGGACCGGGACTGGGATCGGGGACCGGGTATTGGGGACAGGGACGGGGACCGGGGAGCAGGACCGGGGATCAGGATCGGGGACCGGGTATTGGGGACAGTGACGGGGACCGGGACTGTCATTGGGGACCGGGACCAGGGACCGGGACGGGGAACAGGGAGCGGGACCAGGATCGGGGACCGGGACCGGGATCGGGGACTGGGACCCAGACCCATATCGGGGACTGGGACGGGATCGGAGACCGGGATGGGGAACTGGGACCGGGACCGGGATCGGGGACTGGAGACAGGGACTGGGACCGGGAACGAGATTGGGGAACGGGACCGGGGACAGGGACCCGGATCGGGGAGCAGGACTGGGATTGGGGCTGGGACCGGGGACAGGGACCGGGGACAGGGACCCTGACTGGGATCGGGGACGGGGACCGGGATCAGGACCGGGACTGGGATCGGGGACCGGGGATTGGGGACAGGGACCGGGGAGCAGGACCGGGGATCAGGACCGGGGACTGGGACCGGGACTGTGATTGGCGACCGGGACTGGGGACAGGGACCAGGACCGGGACAGGGACCAGGACCCATATCAGGGACTGGGACGGGGAACTGGGAGCGGGACCAGGATCGGGGACAGGGATAGGGAGCTGGGACCGGGATCGGGGAACGGGACCAGGGACTGGGATCGGGGACAGGAACCGGGGACAGGAACCGGGGACTAGGATCGGGGAGCGGGATCGGAGACCGGGACCGGGACGGGGAACTGGGAACGGGACCGGGACTGTGGACCGGGACAGGGAACTGGGACCTGTACCGGGATCGGAGACGGGGACCGGGGACAGGGACCGGGATCGGGAAGCGGGAGCGGGATGGGGGACCTGGACCGGTATCGGGGACCGGGATCGGGGACGGGGACCGGGGACAGGGACCGGGATCGGGGACGGGGACCGGGGACAGGATCCAGGACCCGGATGGGGAACTGGGACCGGGACCGGGATCGGGGACATGGACCAGGGACCGGGACCTGGACCCCGATCGTGAACGGGGATCGGGGTCTGGGTCCGGGACCAGGATCGGGGATGTGGACCAGGGACAGGGACCTGGTCCGGAATTGGGTAAGGGGACGGGGCACAGGGAACGAGACCGGGACTGGGATTGGGGACCGGGACAGGGGACAGGGACCGGGGTCGAGGACCAGGATCGGGGACCGGTGACAGGGACCAGGACGGGGATTGGGGACGGGGGACCGGGACCGGTCATGGGACAGGGATTGAGGACCGGGATGGGGAACTGGGACGGGGACAGGGATCGGAGACCCGGATGGGGAACTGGGACCGGCACCGGGATCGGGGACATGGACCAGGGACCGGGACCTGGACCCCGATCGTGAACGGGGATCGGGGTCTGGGTCCGGGACCAGGATCGGGGATGTGGACCAGGGACAGGGACCTGGTCCGGAATTGGGTAAGGGGACGGGGCACAGGGAACGAGACCGGGACTGGGATTGGGGACCGGGACAGGGGACAGGGACCGGGGACGGGGGACAGGGACCGGGACTGTCATTGGGGACCGGGACCAGGGACCGGGACGGGGAACAGGGAGCGGGACCAGGATCGGGGACTGGGACCGGGATCGGGGACTGGGACCCAGACCCATATCGGGGACTGGGACGGGATCGGAGACCGGGATGGGGAACTGGGACCGGGACCGGGACCGGGATCGGGGACTGGAGACAGGGACTGGGACCGGGAACGAGATTGGGGAACGGGACCGGGGACAGGGACCCGGATCGGGGAGCAGGACTGGGATTGGGGCTGGGACCGGGGACAGGGACCGGGGACGGGGACCGGGATCAGGACCGGGACTGGGATCGGGGACCGGGTATTGGGGACAGGGACGGGGACCGGGTATTGGGGACAGTGACGGGGACCGGGGAGCAGGACCGGGGAGCAGGATCGGGGACGGGGACCGGGGACAGGGACCGGGGACGGGGACCGGGGACAGGATCCAGGACCCGGATGGGGAACTGGGACCGGGACCGGGATCGGGGACATGGACCAGGGACCGGGACCTGGACCCCGATCGTGAACGGGGATCGGGGTCTGGGTCCGGGACCAGGATCGGGGATGTGGACCAGGGACAGGGACCTGGTCCGGAATTGGGTAAGGGGACGGGGCACAGGGAACGAGACCGGGACTGGGATTGGGGACCGGGACAGGGGACAGGGACCGGGGTCGAGGACCAGGATCGGGGACCGGTGACAGGGACCAGGACGGGGATTGGGGACGGGGGACCGGGACCGGTCATGGGACAGGGATTGAGGACCGGGATGGGGAACTGGGACGGGGACAGGGATCGGAGACCGGGATGGGGAACTGGGACCGGGACCGGGACCGGGGACTGGAGACAGGGACTGGGACCGGGAACGAGATTGGGGAACGGGACCGGGGACAGGGACCCGGATCGGGGAGCAGGACTGGGATTGGGGCTGGGACCGGGGACAGGGACCGGGGACAGGGACCCTGACTGGGATCGGGGACGGGGACCGGGATCAGGACCGGGACTGGGATCGGGGACTGGGGACAGGGACGGGGACCGGGGATCAGGACCGGGGACTGGGACCGGGACTGTGATTGGCGACCGGGACTGGGGACAGGGACCAGGACCGGGACAGGGACCGGGACTCATATCAGGGACTGGGACGGGGAACTGGGAGCGGGACCAGGATCGGGGACCGGGATAGGGAGCTGGGACCGGGATCGGGGAACGGGACCAGGGACTGGGACTGGGATCGGGGACAGGAACCGGGGACTAGGACCAGAACCGGGATCGGAGACCGGGACCGGGACGGGGAACTGGGAACGGGACCGGGACTGTGGACCGGGACAGGGAACTGGGACCTGTACCGGGATCGGAGACGGGGATCGGGGACAGGGAGCGGGATCGGGAAGCGGGAGCGGGATGGGGGACCTGGACCGGTATCGGGGACGGGGACCGGGGACAGGATCCAGGACCCGGATGGGGAACTGGGACCGGGACCGGGATCGGGGACATGGACCAGGGACCGGGACCTGGACCCCGATCGTGAACGGGGATCGGGGTCTGGGTCCGGGACCAGGATCGGGGATGTGGACCAGGGACAGGGACCTGGTCCGGAATTGGGTAAGGGGACGGGGCACAGGGAACGAGACCGGGACTGGGATTGGGGACCGGGACAGGGGACAGGGACCGGGGTCGAGGACCAGGATCGGGGACCGGTGACAGGGACCAGGACGGGGATTGGGGACGGGGGACCGGGACCGGTCATGGGACAGGGATTGAGGACCGGGATGGGGAACTGGGACGGGGACAGGGATCGGAGACCCGGATGTGGAACTGGGACCGGCACCGGGATCGGGGACATGGACCAGGGACCGGGACCTGGACCCCGATCGTGAACGGGGATCGGGGTCTGGGTCCGGGACCAGGATCGGGGATGTGGACCAGGGACAGGGACCTGGTCCGGAATTGGGTAAGGGGACGGGGCACAGGGAACGAGACCGGGACTGGGATTGGGGACCGGGACAGGGGACAGGGAGCGGGGACGGGGGACAGGGACCGGGACTGTCATTGGGGACCGGGACCAGGGACCGGGACGGGGAACAGGGAGCGGGACCAGGATCGGGGACTGGGACCGGGACCGGGGACAGGGACCCTGACTGGGATCGGGGACGGGGACCGGGGACAGGGACCGGGACTGCGATCGGGGACCGGGGATTGGGGACAGGGACGGGGACCGGGGAGCAGGACCGGGGATCAGGATCGGGGACCGGGACCGGGGACAGTGACGGGGACCGGGACTGTCATTGGGGACCGGGACCGGGGACAGGGACGGGGAACAGGGAGCGGGACCAGGATCGGGGACCGGGACCGGGATCGGGGACTGGGACCCAGACCCATATCGGGGACTGGGACGGGATCGGAGACCGGGATGGGGAACTGGGACCGGGACCGGGATCGGGGACTGGAGACAGGGACTGGGACCGGGAACGAGATTGGGGAACGGGACCGGGGACAGGGACCCGGATCGGGGAGCAGGACTGGGATTGGGGCTGGGACCGGGGACAGGGACCCTGACTGGGATCGGGGACGGGGACCGGGATCAGGACCGGGACTGGGATCGGGGACCGGGGATTGGGGACAGGGACGGGGACCGGGGAGCAGGACCGGGGATCAGGACCGGGGACTGGGACCGGGACTGTGATTGGCGACCGGGACTGGGGACAGGGACCAGGACCGGGACAGGGACCAGGACCCATATCAGGGACTGGGACGGGGAACTGGGAGCGGGACCAGGATCGGGGACCGGGATAGGGAGCTGGGTCCGGGATCGGGGAACGGGACCAGGGACTGGGACTGGGATCGGGGACAGGAACCGGGGACTAGGACCAGAACCGGGATCGGAGACCGGGACCGGGACTGTGGACCGGGACAGGGAACTGGGACCTGTACCGGGATCGGAGACGGGGACCGGGGACAGGGACCGGGATCGGGAAGCGGGAGCGGGATGGGGGACCTGGACCGGGATCGGGGACCGGGATCGGGGACGGGGACCGGGGACAGGGACCGGGATCGGGGACGGGGACCGGGGACAGGATCCAGGACCCGGATGGGGAACTGGGACCGGCACCGGGATCGGGGACATGGACCAGGGACCGGGACCTGGACCCCGATCGTGAACGGGGATCGGGGTCTGGGTCCGGGACCAGGATCGGGGATGTGGACCAGGGACAGGGACCTGCTCCGGAATTGGGTAAGGGGACGGGGCACAGGGAACGAGACCGGGACTGGGATTGGGGACCGGGACAGGGGACAGGGAGCGGGGACGGGGGACAGGGACCGGGACTGTCATTGGGGACCGGGACCAGGGACCGGGACGGGGAACAGGGAGCGGGACCAGGATCGGGGACCGGGACCGGGATCGGGGACTGGGACCCAGACCCATATCGGGGACTGGGACGGGATCGGAGACCGGGATGGGGAACTGGGACCGGGACCGGGACCGGGATCGGGGACTGGAGACAGGGACTGGGACCGGGAACGAGATTGGGGAACGGGACCGGGGACAGGGACCCGGATCGGGGAGCAGGACTGGGATTGGGGCTGGGACCGGGGACAGGGACCGGGGACAGGGACCCTGACTGGGATCGGGGTCGGGGACCGGGATCAGGACCGGGACTGGGATCGGGGACTGGGGACAGGGACGGGGACCGGGGAGCAGGACCGGGGATCAGGACCGGGGACTGGGACCGGGACTGTGATTGGCGACCGGGACTGGGGACAGGGACCAGGACCGGGACAGGGACCGGGACCCATATGAGGGACTGGGACGGGGAACTGGGAGCGGGACCAGGATCGGGGACCGGGATAGGGAGCTGGGACCGGGATCGGGGAACGGGACCAGGGACTGGGACTGGGATCGGGGACAGGAACCGGGGACTAGGACCAGAACCGGGATCGGAGACCGGGACCGGGACGGGGAACTGGGAACGGGACCGGGACTGTGGACCGGGACAGGGAACTGGGACCTGTACCGGGATCGGAGACGGGGACCGGGGACAGGGACCGGGATCGGGAAGCGGGAGCGGGATGGGGGACCTGGACCGGGATCGGGGACGGGGACCGTGGACAGGGACCGGGATCGGGGACGGGGACAGGATCCAGGACCCGGATGGGGAACTGGGACCGGGACCGGGATCGGGGACATGGACCAGGGACCGGGACCTGGACCCCGATCGTGAACGGGGATCGGGGTCTGGGTCCGGGACCAGGATCGGGGATGTGGACCAGGGACAGGGACCTGGTCCGGAATTGGGTAAGGGGACGGGGCACAGGGAACGAGACCGGGACTGGGATTGGGGATCGGGGACCGGTGACAGGGACCAGGACGGGGATTGGGGACGGGGGACCGGGACCGGTCATGGGACAGGGATCGGAGACCGGGATGGGGAACTGGGACGGGGACAGGGATCGGAGACCGGGATGGGGAACTGGGACGGGGACAGGGATCGGAGACCGGGATGGGGAACTGGGACGGGGACAGGGATCGGAGACCGGGATGGGGAACTGGGACGGGGACAGGGATCGGAGACCGGGATGGGGAACTGGGACGGGGACAGGGATCGGAGACCGGGATGGGGAACTGGGACGGGGACAGGGATCGGAGACCGGGATGGGGAACTGGGACGGGGACAGGGATCGGAGACCGGGATGGGGAACTGGGACGGGGACAGGGATCGGAGACCGGGATGGGGAACTGGGACGGGGACAGGGATCGGAGACCGGGATGGGGAACTGGGACGGGGACAGGGATCGGAGACCGGGATGGGGAACTGGGACGGGGACAGTGATCGGAGACCGGGATGGGGAACTGGGACGGGGACAGGGATCGGAGACCGGGATGGGGAACTGGGACGGGGACAGGGATCGGAGACCGGGATGGGGAACTGGGACGGGGACAGGGATCGGAGACCGGGATGGGGAACTGGGACGGGGACAGGGATCGGAGACCGGGATGGGGAACTGGGACGGGGACAGGGATCGGAGACCGGGATGGGGAACTGGGACGGGGACAGGGATCGGAGACCGGGATGGGGAACTGGGACGGGGACAGGGATCGGAGACCGGGATGGGGAACTGGGACGGGGACAGGGATCGGAGACCGGGATGGGGAACTGGGACGGGGACAGGGATCGGAGACCGGGATGGGGAACTGGGACCGGGACCGGGATCGGGGACTGGAGACAGGAACTGGGACCGGGAACGAGATTGGGGAACGGGACCAGGGACAGGGACCCGGATCGGGGAGCAGGACTGGGATTGGGGCTGGGACCGGGGACAGGGACCGGGGACAGGGACCCTGACTGGGATCGGGGACGGGGACCGGGATCAGGACCGGGACTGGGATCGGGGACCGGGTATTGGGGACAGGGACGGGGACCGGGGAGCAGGACCGGGGATCAGGATCGGGGACCGGGACCGGGGACAGTGACGGGGACCAGGACCGGGGACAGTGACGGGGACCGGGACTGTCATTGGGGACCGGGACCAGGGACCGGGACGGGGAACAGGGAGCGGGACCAGGATCGGGGACCGGGACCGGGATCGGGGACTGGGACCCAGACCCATATCGGGGACTGGGACGGGATCGGAGACCGGGATGGGGAACTGGGACCGGGACCGGGATCGGGGACTGGAGACAGGGACTGGGACCGGGAACGAGATTGGGGAACGGGACCGGGGACAGGGACCCGGATCGGGGAGCAGGACTGGGATTGGGGCTGGGACCGGGGACAGGGACCGGGGACAGGGACCCTGACTGGGATCGGGGACGGGGACCGGGATCAGGACCGGGACTGGGATCGGGGACCGGGGATTGGGACAGGGACGGGGACCGGGGACGGGGACCGGGGATCAGGACCGGGGACTGGGACCGGGACTGTGATTGGCGACCGGGACTGGGGACAGGGACCAGGACCGGGACAGGGACCGGGACCCATATCAGGGACTGGGACGGGGAACTGGGAGCGGGACCAGGATCGGGGACAGGGATAGGGAGCTGGGACCGGGATCGGGGAACGGGACCAGGGACTGGGACTGGGATCGGGGACAGGAACCGGGGACAGGAACCGGGGACTAGGACCAGAACCGGGATCGGAGACCGGGACCGGGACGGGGAACTGGGAACGGGACCGGGACTGTGGACCGGGACAGGGAACTGGGACCTGTACCGGGATCGGAGACGGGGACCGGGGACAGGGAGCGGGATCGGGAAGCGGGAGCGGGATGGGGGACCTGGACCGGTATCGGGGACGGGGACCGGGGACAGGATCCAGGACCCGGATGGGGAACTGGGACCGGCACCGGGATCGGGGACATGGACCAGGGACCGGGACCTGGACCCCGATCGTGAACGGGGATCGGGGTCTGGGTCCGGGACCAGGATCGGGGATGTGGACCAGGGACAGGGACCTGGTCCGGAATTGGGAAAGGGGACGGGGCACAGGGAACGAGACCGGGACTGGGATTGGGGACCGGGACAGGGGACAGGGACCGGGGTCGAGGACCAGGATCGGGGACCGGTGACAGGGACCAGGACGGGGATTGGGGACGGGGGACCGGGACCGGTCATGGGACAGGGATTGAGGACCGGGATGGGGAACTGGGACGGGGACAGGGATCGGAGACCGGGATGGGGAACTGGGACCGGGACCGGGATCGGGGACTGGAGACAGGGACTGGGACCGGGAACGAGATTGGGGAACGGGACCAGGGACAGGGACCCGGATCGGGGAGCAGGACTGGGATTGGGGCTGGGACCGGGGACAGGGACCGGGGACAGGGACCCTGACTGGGATCGGGGACGGGGACCGGGATCAGGACCGGGACTGGGATCGGGGACCGGGTATTGGGGACAGGGACGGGGACCGGGGAGCAGGACCGGGGATCAGGATCGGGGACCGGGTATTGGGGACAGTGACGGGGACCGGGACTGTCATTGGGGACCGGGACCAGGGACCGGGACGGGGAACAGGGAGCGGGACCAGGATCGGGGACCGGGACCGGGATCGGGGACTGGGACCCAGACCCATATCGGGGACTGGGACGGGATCGGAGACCGGGATGGGGAACTGGGACCGGGACCGGGATCGGGGACTGGGACCGGGACCGGGATCGGGGACTGGAGACAGGGACTGGGACCGGGAACGAGATTGGGGAACGGGACCGGGGACAGGGACCCGGATCGGGGAGCAGGACTGGGATTGGGGCTGGGACCGGGGACAGGGACCGGGGACAGGGACCCTGACTGGGATCGGGGACGGGGACCGGGATCAGGACCGGGACTGGGATCGGGGACCGGGGATTGGGGACAGGGACCGGGGAGCAGGACCGGGGATCAGGACCGGGGACTGGGACCGGGACTGTGATTGGCGACCGGGACTGGGGACAGGGACCAGGACCGGGACAGGGACCAGGACCCATATCAGGGACTGGGACGGGGAACTGGGAGCGGGACCAGGATCGGGGACAGGGATAGGGAGCTGGGACCGGGATCGGGGAACGGGACCAGGGACTGGGACTGGGATCGGGGACAGGAACCGGGGACAGGAACCGGGGACTAGGATCGGGGAGCGGGATCGGAGACCGGGACCGGGACGGGGAACTGGGAACGGGACCGGGACTGTGGACCGGGACAGGGAACTGGGACCTGTACCGGGATCGGAGACGGGGATCGGGGACAGGGAGCGGGATCGGGAAGCGGGAGCGGGATGGGGGACCTGGACCGGTATCGGGGACGGGGACCGGGGACAGGATCCAGGACCCGGATGGGGAACTGGGACCGGCACCGGGATCGGGGACATGGACCAGGGACCGGGACCTGGACCCCGATCGTGAACGGGGATCGGGGTCTGGGTCCGGGACCAGGATCGGGGATGTGGACCAGGGACAGGGACCTGGTCCGGAATTGGGTAAGGGGACGGGGCACAGGGAACGAGACCGGGACTGGGATTGGGGACCGGGACAGGGGACAGGGACCGGGGTCGAGGACCAGGATCGGGGACCGGTGACAGGGACCAGGACGGGGATTGGGGACGGGGGACCGGGACCGGTCATGGGACAGGGATTGAGGACCGGGATGGGGAACTGGGACGGGGACAGGGATCGGAGACCCGGATGTGGAACTGGGACCGGCACCGGGATCGGGGACATGGACCAGGGACCGGGACCTGGACCCCGATCGTGAACGGGGATCGGGGTCTGGGTCCGGGACCAGGATCGGGGATGTGGACCAGGGACAGGGACCTGGTCCGGAATTGGGTAAGGGGACGGGGCACAGGGAACGAGACCGGGACTGGGATTGGGGACCGGGACAGGGGACAGGGAGCGGGGACGGGGGACAGGGACCGGGACTGTCATTGGGGACCGGGACCAGGGACCGGGACGGGGAACAGGGAGCGGGACCAGGATCGGGGACTGGGACCGGGACCGGGGACAGGGACCCTGACTGGGATCGGGGACGGGGACCGGGGACAGGGACCGGGACTGCGATCGGGGACCGGGGATTGGGGACAGGGACGGGGACCGGGGAGCAGGACCGGGGATCAGGATCGGGGACCGGGACCGGGGACAGTGACGGGGACCGGGACTGTCATTGGGGACCGGGACCGGGGACAGGGACGGGGAACAGGGAGCGGGACCAGGATCGGGGACCGGGACCGGGATCGGGGACTGGGACCCAGACCCATATCGGGGACTGGGACGGGATCGGAGACCGGGATGGGGAACTGGGACCGGGACCGGGATCGGGGACTGGAGACAGGGACTGGGACCGGGAACGAGATTGGGGAACGGGACCGGGGACAGGGACCCGGATCGGGGAGCAGGACTGGGATTGGGGCTGGGACCGGGGACAGGGACCGGGGACAGGGACCCTGACTGGGATCGGGGACGGGGACCGGGATCAGGACCGGGACTGGGATCGGGGACCGGGGATTGGGGACAGGGACGGGGACCGGGGAGCAGGACCGGGGATCAGGACCGGGGACTGGGACCGGGACTGTGATTGGCGACCGGGACTGGGGACAGGGACCAGGACCGGGACAGGGACCGGGACCCATATCAGGGACTGGGACGGGGAACTGGGAGCGGGACCAGGATCGGGGACCGGGATAGGGAGCTGGGTCCGGGATCGGGGAACGGGACCAGGGACTGGGACTGGGATCGGGGACAGGAACCGGGGACTAGGACCAGAACCGGGATCGGAGACCGGGACCGGGACTGTGGACCGGGACAGGGAACTGGGACCTGTACCGGGATCGGAGACGGGGACCGGGGACAGGGACCGGGATCGGGAAGCGGGAGCGGGATGGGGGACCTGGACCGGGATCGGGGACCGGGATCGGGGACGGGGACCGGGGACAGGGACCGGGATCGGGGACGGGGACCGGGGACAGGATCCAGGACCCGGATGGGGAACTGGGACCGGCACCGGGATCGGGGACATGGACCAGGGACCGGGACCTGGACCCCGATCGTGAACGGGGATCGGGGTCTGGGTCCGGGACCAGGATCGGGGATGTGGACCAGGGACAGGGACCTGGTCCGGAATTGGGTAAGGGGACGGGGCACAGGGAACGAGACCGGGACTGGGATTGGGGACCGGGACAGGGGACAGGGAGCGGGGACGGGGGACAGGGACCGGGACTGTCATTGGGGACCGGGACCAGGGACCGGGACGGGGAACAGGGAGCGGGACCAGGATCGGGGACCGGGACCGGGATCGGGGACTGGGACCCAGACCCATATCGGGGACTGGGACGGGATCGGAGACCGGGATGGGGAACTGGGACCGGGACCGGGACCGGGATCGGGGACTGGAGACAGGGACTGGGACCGGGAACGAGATTGGGGAACGGGACCGGGGACAGGGACCCGGATCGGGGAGCAGGACTGGGATTGGGGCTGGGACCGGGGACAGGGACCGGGGACAGGGACCCTGACTGGGATCGGGGTCGGGGACCGGGATCAGGACCGGGACTGGGATCGGGGACTGGGGACAGGGACGGGGACCGGGGAGCAGGACCGGGGATCAGGACCGGGGACTGGGACCGGGACTGTGATTGGCGACCGGGACTGGGGACAGGGACCAGGACCGGGACAGGGACCAGGACCCATATCAGGGACTGGGACGGGGAACTGGGAGCGGGACCAGGATCGGGGACCGGGATAGGGAGCTGGGACCGGGATCGGGGAACGGGACCAGGGACTGGGACTGGGATCGGGGACAGGAACCGGGGACTAGGACCAGAACCGGGATCGGAGACCGGGACCGGGACGGGGAACTGGGAACGGGACCGGGACTGTGGACCGGGACAGGGAACTGGGACCTGTACCGGGATCGGAGACGGGGACCGGGGACAGGGACCGGGATCGGGAAGCGGGAGCGGGATGGGGGACCTGGACCGGGATCGGGGACGGGGACCGTGGACAGGGACCGGGATCGGGGACGGGGACAGGATCCAGGACCCGGATGGGGAACTGGGACCGGGACCGGGATCGGGGACATGGACCAGGGACCGGGACCTGGACCCCGATCGTGAACGGGGATCGGGGTCTGGGTCCGGGACCAGGATCGGGGATGTGGACCAGGGACAGGGACCTGGTCCGGAATTGGGTAAGGGGACGGGGCACAGGGAACGAGACCGGGACTGGGATCGGGGACCGGTGACAGGGACCAGGACGGGGATTGGGGACGGGGGACCGGGACCGGTCATGGGACAGGGATCGGAGACCGGGATGGGGAACTGGGACGGGGACAGGGATCGGAGACCGGGATGGGGAACTGGGACGGGGACAGGGATCGGAGACCGGGATGGGGAACTGGGACGGGGACAGGGATCGGAGACCGGGATGGGGAACTGGGACGGGGACAGGGATCGGAGACCGGGATGGGGAACTGGGACGGGGACAGGGATCGGAGACCGGGATGGGGAACTGGGACGGGGACAGGGATCGGAGACCGGGATGGGGAACTGGGACGGGGACAGGGATCGGAGACCGGGATGGGGAACTGGGACGGGGACAGGGATCGGAGACCGGGATGGGGAACTGGGACGGGGACAGGGATCGGAGACCGGGATGGGGAACTGGGACGGGGACAGGGATCGGAGACCGGGATGGGGAACTGGGACGGGGACAGGGATCGGAGACCGGGATGGGGAACTGGGACGGGGACAGGGATCGGAGACCGGGATGGGGAACTGGGACGGGGACAGGGATCGGAGACCGGGATGGGGAACTGGGACGGGGACAGGGATCGGAGACCGGGATGGGGAACTGGGACGGGGACAGGGATCGGAGACCGGGATGGGGAACTGGGACGGGGACAGGGATCGGAGACCGGGATGGGGAACTGGGACGGGGACAGGGATCGGAGACCGGGATGGGGAACTGGGACGGGGACAGGGATCGGAGACCGGGATGGGGAACTGGGACGGGGACAGGGATCGGAGACCGGGATGGGGAACTGGGACCGGGACCGGGATCGGGGACTGGAGACAGGAACTGGGACCGGGAACGAGATTGGGGAACGGGACCAGGGACAGGGACCCGGATCGGGGAGCAGGACTGGGATTGGGGCTGGGACCGGGGACAGGGACCGGGGACAGGGACCCTGACCGGGATCGGGGACGGGGACCGGGGACAGGATCCAGGACCCGGATGGGGAACTGGGACCGGCACCGGGATCGGGGACATGGACCAGGGACCGGGACCTGGACCCCGATCGTGAACGGGGATCGGGGTCTGGGTCCGGGACCAGGATCGGGGATGTGGACCAGGGACAGGGACCTGGTCCGGAATTGGGAAAGGGGACGGGGCACAGGGAACGAGACCGGGACTGGGATTGGGGACCGGGACAGGGGACAGGGACCGGGGTCGAGGACCAGGATCGGGGACCGGTGACAGGGACCAGGACGGGGATTGGGGACGGGGGACCGGGACCGGTCATGGGACAGGGATTGAGGACCGGGATGGGGAACTGGGACGGGGACAGGGATCGGAGACCGGGATGGGGAACTGGGACCGGGACCGGGATCGGGGACTGGAGACAGGGACTGGGACCGGGAACGAGATTGGGGAACGGGACCAGGGACAGGGACCCGGATCGGGGAGCAGGACTGGGATTGGGGCTGGGACCGGGGACAGGGACCGGGGACAGGGACCCTGACTGGGATCGGGGACGGGGACCGGGATCAGGACCGGGACTGGGATCGGGGACCGGGTATTGGGGACAGGGACGGGGACCGGGGAGCAGGACCGGGGATCAGGATCGGGGACCGGGTATTGGGGACAGTGACGGGGACCGGGACTGTCATTGGGGACCGGGACCAGGGACCGGGACGGGGAACAGGGAGCGGGACCAGGATCGGGGACCGGGACCGGGATCGGGGACTGGGACCCAGACCCATATCGGGGACTGGGACGGGATCGGAGACCGGGATGGGGAACTGGGACCGGGACCGGGATCGGGGACTGGGACCGGGACCGGGATCGGGGACTGGAGACAGGGACTGGGACCGGGAACGAGATTGGGGAACGGGACCGGGGACAGGGACCCGGATCGGGGAGCAGGACTGGGATTGGGGCTGGGACCGGGGACAGGGACCGGGGACAGGGACCCTGACTGGGATCGGGGACGGGGACCGGGATCAGGACCGGGACTGGGATCGGGGACCGGGGATTGGGGACAGGGACCGGGGAGCAGGACCGGGGATCAGGACCGGGGACTGGGACCGGGACTGTGATTGGCGACCGGGACTGGGGACAGGGACCAGGACCGGGACAGGGACCAGGACCCATATCAGGGACTGGGACGGGGAACTGGGAGCGGGACCAGGATCGGGGACAGGGATAGGGAGCTGGGACCGGGATCGGGGAACGGGACCAGGGACTGGGACTGGGATCGGGGACAGGAACCGGGGACAGGAACCGGGGACTAGGATCGGGGAGCGGGATCGGAGACCGGGACCGGGACGGGGAACTGGGAACGGGACCGGGACTGTGGACCGGGACAGGGAACTGGGACCTGTACCGGGATCGGAGACGGGGATCGGGGACAGGGAGCGGGATCGGGAAGCGGGAGCGGGATGGGGGACCTGGACCGGTATCGGGGACGGGGACCGGGGACAGGATCCAGGACCCGGATGGGGAACTGGGACCGGCACCGGGATCGGGGACATGGACCAGGGACCGGGACCTGGACCCCGATCGTGAACGGGGATCGGGGTCTGGGTCCGGGACCAGGATCGGGGATGTGGACCAGGGACAGGGACCTGGTCCGGAATTGGGTAAGGGGACGGGGCACAGGGAACGAGACCGGGACTGGGATTGGGGACCGGGACAGGGGACAGGGACCGGGGTCGAGGACCAGGATCGGGGACCGGTGACAGGGACCAGGACGGGGATTGGGGACGGGGGACCGGGACCGGTCATGGGACAGGGATTGAGGACCGGGATGGGGAACTGGGACGGGGACAGGGATCGGAGACCCGGATGTGGAACTGGGACCGGCACCGGGATCGGGGACATGGACCAGGGACCGGGACCTGGACCCCGATCGTGAACGGGGATCGGGGTCTGGGTCCGGGACCAGGATCGGGGATGTGGACCAGGGACAGGGACCTGGTCCGGAATTGGGTAAGGGGACGGGGCACAGGGAACGAGACCGGGACTGGGATTGGGGACCGGGACAGGGGACAGGGAGCGGGGACGGGGGACAGGGACCGGGACTGTCATTGGGGACCGGGACCAGGGACCGGGACGGGGAACAGGGAGCGGGACCAGGATCGGGGACTGGGACCGGGACCGGGGACAGGGACCCTGACTGGGATCGGGGACGGGGACCGGGGACAGGGACCGGGACTGCGATCGGGGACCGGGGATTGGGGACAGGGACGGGGACCGGGGAGCAGGACCGGGGATCAGGATCGGGGACCGGGACCGGGGACAGTGACGGGGACCGGGACTGTCATTGGGGACCGGGACCGGGGACAGGGACGGGGAACAGGGAGCGGGACCAGGATCGGGGACCGGGACCGGGATCGGGGACTGGGACCCAGACCCATATCGGGGACTGGGACGGGATCGGAGACCGGGATGGGGAACTGGGACCGGGACCGGGATCGGGGACTGGAGACAGGGACTGGGACCGGGAACGAGATTGGGGAACGGGACCGGGGACAGGGACCCGGATCGGGGAGCAGGACTGGGATTGGGGCTGGGACCGGGGACAGGGACCGGGGACAGGGACCCTGACTGGGATCGGGGACGGGGACCGGGATCAGGACCGGGACTGGGATCGGGGACCGGGGATTGGGGACAGGGACGGGGACCGGGGAGCAGGACCGGGGATCAGGACCGGGGACTGGGACCGGGACTGTGATTGGCGACCGGGACTGGGGACAGGGACCAGGACCGGGACAGGGACCGGGACCCATATCAGGGACTGGGACGGGGAACTGGGAGCGGGACCAGGATCGGGGACCGGGATAGGGAGCTGGGTCCGGGATCGGGGAACGGGACCAGGGACTGGGACTGGGATCGGGGACAGGAACCGGGGACTAGGACCAGAACCGGGATCGGAGACCGGGACCGGGACTGTGGACCGGGACAGGGAACTGGGACCTGTACCGGGATCGGAGACGGGGACCGGGGACAGGGACCGGGATCGGGAAGCGGGAGCGGGATGGGGGACCTGGACCGGGATCGGGGACCGGGATCGGGGACGGGGACCGGGGACAGGGACCGGGATCGGGGACGGGGACCGGGGACAGGATCCAGGACCCGGATGGGGAACTGGGACCGGCACCGGGATCGGGGACATGGACCAGGGACCGGGACCTGGACCCCGATCGTGAACGGGGATCGGGGTCTGGGTCCGGGACCAGGATCGGGGATGTGGACCAGGGACAGGGACCTGGTCCGGAATTGGGTAAGGGGACGGGGCACAGGGAACGAGACCGGGACTGGGATTGGGGACCGGGACAGGGGACAGGGAGCGGGGACGGGGGACAGGGACCGGGACTGTCATTGGGGACCGGGACCAGGGACCGGGACGGGGAACAGGGAGCGGGACCAGGATCGGGGACCGGGACCGGGATCGGGGACTGGGACCCAGACCCATATCGGGGACTGGGACGGGATCGGAGACCGGGATGGGGAACTGGGACCGGGACCGGGACCGGGATCGGGGACTGGAGACAGGGACTGGGACCGGGAACGAGATTGGGGAACGGGACCGGGGACAGGGACCCGGATCGGGGAGCAGGACTGGGATTGGGGCTGGGACCGGGGACAGGGACCGGGGACAGGGACCCTGACTGGGATCGGGGTCGGGGACCGGGATCAGGACCGGGACTGGGATCGGGGACTGGGGACAGGGACGGGGACCGGGGAGCAGGACCGGGGATCAGGACCGGGGACTGGGACCGGGACTGTGATTGGCGACCGGGACTGGGGACAGGGACCAGGACCGGGACAGGGACCAGGACCCATATCAGGGACTGGGACGGGGAACTGGGAGCGGGACCAGGATCGGGGACCGGGATAGGGAGCTGGGACCGGGATCGGGGAACGGGACCAGGGACTGGGACTGGGATCGGGGACAGGAACCGGGGACTAGGACCAGAACCGGGATCGGAGACCGGGACCGGGACGGGGAACTGGGAACGGGACCGGGACTGTGGACCGGGACAGGGAACTGGGACCTGTACCGGGATCGGAGACGGGGACCGGGGACAGGGACCGGGATCGGGAAGCGGGAGCGGGATGGGGGACCTGGACCGGGATCGGGGACGGGGACCGTGGACAGGGACCGGGATCGGGGACGGGGACAGGATCCAGGACCCGGATGGGGAACTGGGACCGGGACCGGGATCGGGGACATGGACCAGGGACCGGGACCTGGACCCCGATCGTGAACGGGGATCGGGGTCTGGGTCCGGGACCAGGATCGGGGATGTGGACCAGGGACAGGGACCTGGTCCGGAATTGGGTAAGGGGACGGGGCACAGGGAACGAGACCGGGACTGGGATCGGGGACCGGTGACAGGGACCAGGACGGGGATTGGGGACGGGGGACCGGGACCGGTCATGGGACAGGGATCGGAGACCGGGATGGGGAACTGGGACGGGGACAGGGATCGGAGACCGGGATGGGGAACTGGGACGGGGACAGGGATCGGAGACCGGGATGGGGAACTGGGACGGGGACAGGGATCGGAGACCGGGATGGGGAACTGGGACGGGGACAGGGATCGGAGACCGGGATGGGGAACTGGGACGGGGACAGGGATCGGAGACCGGGATGGGGAACTGGGACGGGGACAGGGATCGGAGACCGGGATGGGGAACTGGGACGGGGACAGGGATCGGAGACCGGGATGGGGAACTGGGACGGGGACAGGGATCGGAGACCGGGATGGGGAACTGGGACGGGGACAGGGATCGGAGACCGGGATGGGGAACTGGGACGGGGACAGGGATCGGAGACCGGGATGGGGAACTGGGACGGGGACAGGGATCGGAGACCGGGATGGGGAACTGGGACGGGGACAGGGATCGGAGACCGGGATGGGGAACTGGGACGGGGACAGGGATCGGAGACCGGGATGGGGAACTGGGACGGGGACAGGGATCGGAGACCGGGATGGGGAACTGGGACGGGGACAGGGATCGGAGACCGGGATGGGGAACTGGGACGGGGACAGGGATCGGAGACCGGGATGGGGAACTGGGACGGGGACAGGGATCGGAGACCGGGATGGGGAACTGGGACGGGGACAGGGATCGGAGACCGGGATGGGGAACTGGGACGGGGACAGGGATCGGAGACCGGGATGGGGAACTGGGACCGGGACCGGGATCGGGGACTGGAGACAGGAACTGGGACCGGGAACGAGATTGGGGAACGGGACCAGGGACAGGGACCCGGATCGGGGAGCAGGACTGGGATTGGGGCTGGGACCGGGGACAGGGACCGGGGACAGGGACCCTGACTGGGATCGGGGACGGGGACCGGGATCAGGACCGGGACTGGGATCGGGGACCGGGTATTGGGGACAGGGACGGGGACCGGGGAGCAGGACCGGGGATCAGGATCGGGGACCGGGACCGGGGACAGTGACGGGGACCAGGACCGGGGACAGTGACGGGGACCGGGACTGTCATTGGGGACCGGGACCAGGGACCGGGACGGGGAACAGGGAGCGGGACCAGGATCGGGGACCGGGACCGGGATCGGGGACTGGGACCCAGACCCATATCGGGGACTGGGACGGGATCGGAGACCGGGATGGGGAACTGGGACCGGGACCGGGATCGGGGACTGGAGACAGGGACTGGGACCGGGAACGAGATTGGGGAACGGGACCGGGGACAGGGACCCGGATCGGGGAGCAGGACTGGGATTGGGGCTGGGACCGGGGACAGGGACCGGGGACAGGGACCCTGACTGGGATCGGGGACGGGGACCGGGATCAGGACCGGGACTGGGATCGGGGACCGGGGATTGGGACAGGGACGGGGACCGGGGAGCAGGACCGGGGATCAGGACCGGGGACTGGGACCGGGACTGTGATTGGCGACCGGGACTGGGGACAGGGACCAGGACCGGGACAGGGACCGGGACCCATATCAGGGACTGGGACGGGGAACTGGGAGCGGGACCAGGATCGGGGACCGGGATAGGGAGCTGGGACCGGGATCGGGGAACGGGACCAGGGACTGGGACTGGGATCGGGGACAGGAACCGGGGACTAGGACCAGAACCGGGATCGGAGACCGGGACCGGGACGGGGAACTGGGAACGGGACCGGGACTGTGGACCGGGACAGGGAACTGGGACCTGTACCGGGATCGGAGACGGGGACCGGGGACAGGGACCGGGATCGGGAAGCGGGAGCGGGATGGGGGACCTGGACCGGTATCGGGGACGGGGACCGGGGACAGGATCCAGGACCCGGATGGGGAACTGGGACCGGCACCGGGATCGGGGACATGGACCAGGGACCGGGACCTGGACCCCGATCGTGAACGGGGATCGGGGTCTGGGTCCGGGACCAGGATCGGGGATGTGGACCAGGGACAGGGACCTGGTCCGGAATTGGGAAAGGGGACGGGGCACAGGGAACGAGACCGGGACTGGGATTGGGGACCGGGACAGGGGACAGGGACCGGGGTCGAGGACCAGGATCGGGGACCGGTGACAGGGACCAGGACGGGGATTGGGGACGGGGGACCGGGACCGGTCATGGGACAGGGATTGAGGACCGGGATGGGGAACTGGGACGGGGACAGGGATCGGAGACCGGGATGGGGAACTGGGACCGGGACCGGGATCGGGGACTGGAGACAGGGACTGGGACCGGGAACGAGATTGGGGAACGGGACCAGGGACAGGGACCCGGATCGGGGAGCAGGACTGGGATTGGGGCTGGGACCGGGGACAGGGACCGGGGACAGGGACCCTGACTGGGATCGGGGACGGGGACCGGGATCAGGACCGGGACTGGGATCGGGGACCGGGTATTGGGGACAGGGACGGGGACCGGGGAGCAGGACCGGGGATCAGGATCGGGGACCGGGTATTGGGGACAGTGACGGGGACCGGGACTGTCATTGGGGACCGGGACCAGGGACCGGGACGGGGAACAGGGAGCGGGACCAGGATCGGGGACCGGGACCGGGATCGGGGACTGGGACCCAGACCCATATCGGGGACTGGGACGGGATCGGAGACCGGGATGGGGAACTGGGACCGGGACCGGGATCGGGGACTGGGACCGGGACCGGGATCGGGGACTGGAGACAGGGACTGGGACCGGGAACGAGATTGGGGAACGGGACCGGGGACAGGGACCCGGATCGGGGAGCAGGACTGGGATTGGGGCTGGGACCGGGGACAGGGACCGGGGACAGGGACCCTGACTGGGATCGGGGACGGGGACCGGGATCAGGACCGGGACTGGGATCGGGGACCGGGGATTGGGGACAGGGACCGGGGAGCAGGACCGGGGATCAGGACCGGGGACTGGGACCGGGACTGTGATTGGCGACCGGGACTGGGGACAGGGACCAGGACCGGGACAGGGACCAGGACCCATATCAGGGACTGGGACGGGGAACTGGGAGCGGGACCAGGATCGGGGACAGGGATAGGGAGCTGGGACCGGGATCGGGGAACGGGACCAGGGACTGGGACTGGGATCGGGGACAGGAACCGGGGACAGGAACCGGGGACTAGGATCGGGGAGCGGGATCGGAGACCGGGACCGGGACGGGGAACTGGGAACGGGACCGGGACTGTGGACCGGGACAGGGAACTGGGACCTGTACCGGGATCGGAGACGGGGACCGGGGACAGGGACCGGGATCGGGAAGCGGGAGCGGGATGGGGGACCTGGACCGGTATCGGGGACCGGGATCGGGGACGGGGACCGGGGACAGGATCCAGGACCCGGATGGGGAACTGGGACCGGGACTGGGATCGGGGACATGGACCAGGGACCGGGACCTGGACCCCGATCGTGAACGGGGATCGGGGTCTGGGTCCGGGACCAGGATCGGGGATGTGGACCAGGGACAGGGACCTGGTCCGGAATTGGGTAAGGGGACGGGGCACAGGGAACGAGACCGGGACTGGGATTGGGGACCGGGACAGGGGACAGGGACCGGGGACGGGGGACAGGGACCGGGACTGTCATTGGGGACCGGGACCAGGGACCGGGACGGGGAACAGGGAGCGGGACCAGGATCGGGGACTGGGACCGGGATCGGGGACTGGGACCCAGACCCATATCGGGGACTGGGACGGGATCGGAGACCGGGATGGGGAACTGGGACCGGGACCGGGACCGGGGACTGGAGACAGGGACTGGGACCGGGAACGAGATTGGGGAACGGGACCGGGGACAGGGACCCGGATCGGGGAGCAGGACTGGGATTGGGGCTGGGACCGGGGACAGGGACCGGGGACAGGGACCCTGACTGGGATCGGGGACGGGGACCGGGATCAGGACCGGGACTGGGATCGGGGACTGGGGACAGGGACGGGGACCGGGGAGCAGGACCGGGGACTGGGACCGGGACTGTGATTGGCGACCGGGACTGGGGACAGGGACCAGGACCGGGACAGGGACCGGGACCCATATCAGGGACTGGGACGGGGAACTGGGAGCGGGACCAGGATCGGGGACCGGGATAGGGAGCTGGGACCGGGATCGGGGAACGGGACCAGGGACTGGGACTGGGATCGGGGACAGGAACCGGGGACTAGGACCAGAACCGGGATCGGAGACCGGGACCGGGACGGGGAACTGGGAACGGGACCGGGACTGTGGACCGGGACAGGGAACTGGGACCTGTACCGGGATCGGAGACGGGGACCGGGGACAGGGACCGGGATCGGGAAGCGGGAGCGGGATGGGGGACCTGGACCGGTATCGGGGACGGGGACCGTGGACAGGGACCGGGATCGGGGACGGGGACCGGGGACAGGATCCAGGACCCGGATGGGGAACTGGGACCGGCACCGGGATCGGGGACATGGACCAGGGACCGGGACCCGGACCCCGATCGTGAACGGGGATCGGGGTCTGGGTCCGGGACCAGGATCGGGGATGTGGACCAGGGACAGGGACCTGGTCCGGAATTGGGTAAGGGGACGGGGCACAGGGAACGAGACCGGGACTGGGATTGGGGACCGGGACAGGGGACAGGGACCGGGGTCGAGGACCAGGATCGGGGACCGGTGACAGGGACCAGGACGGGGGACCGGGACCGGTCATGGGACAGGGATTGAGGACCGGGATGGGGAACTGGGACGGGGACAGGGATCGGAGACCGGGATGGGGAACTGGGACCGGGACCGGGATCGGGGACTGGAGACAGGGACTGGGACCGGGAACGAGATTGGGGAACGGGACCAGGGACAGGGACCCGGATCGGGGAGCAGGACTGGGATTGGGGCTGGGACCGGGGACAGGGACCGGGGACAGGGACCCTGACTGGGATCGGGGACGGGGACCGGGATCAGGACCGGGACTGGGATCGGGGACCGGGTATTGGGGACAGGGACGGGGACCGGGGAGCAGGACCGGGGATCAGGATCGGGGACCGGGACCGGGGACAGTGACGGGGACCAGGACCGTCATTGGGGACCGGGACCAGGGACCGGGACGGGGAACCTGGAGCGGGACCGCGACGGGGAGCAGGACCGGGGACCAGGATCGGGGACCGGGACCGGGATCGGGGACTGGGACCCAGACCCATATCGGGGACTGGGACGGGATGGGGAACTGGGACCGGGACCGGGATCGGGGACTGGAGACAGGGACTGGGACCGGGAACGAGATTGGGGAACGGGACCGGGGACAGGGACCCGGATCGGGGAGCAGGACTGGGATTGGGGCTGGGACCGGGGACAGGGACCCTGACTGGGATCGGGGACGGGGACCGGGATCAGGACCGGGACTGGGATCGGGGACCGGGGATTGGGGACAGGGACGGGGACCGGGGAGCAGGACCGGGGATCAGGACCGGGGACTGGGACCGGGACTGTGATTGGCGACCGGGACTGGGGACAGGGACCAGGACCGGGACAGGGACCGGGACCCATATCAGGGACTGGGACGGGGAACTGGGAGCGGGACCAGGATCGGGGACAGGGATAGGGAGCTGGGACCGGGATCGGGGAACGGGACCAGGGACTGGGACTGGGATCGGGGACAGGAACCGGGGACTAGGACCAGAACCGGGATCGGAGACGGGGACCGGGACGGGGAACTGGGAACGGGACCGGGACTGTGGACCGGGACAGGGAACTGGGACCTGTACCGGGATCGGAGACGGGGACCGGGGACAGGGACCGGGATCGGGAAGCGGGAGCGGGATGGGGGACCTGGACCGGTATCGGCGACCGGGATCGGGGACGGGGACCGGGGACAGGATCCAGGACCCGGATGGGGAACTGGGACCGGCACCGGGATCGGGGACATGGACCAGGGACCGGGACCTGGACCCCGATCGTGAACGGGGATTGGGGTCTGGGTCCGGGACCAGGATCGGGGATGTGGACCAGGGACAGGGACCTGGTCCGGAATTGGGTAAGGGGACGGGGCACAGGGAACGAGACCGGGACTGGGATTGGGGACCGGGGTCGGGGACAGGGATCGGGGTCGAGGACCAGGATCGGGGACCGGTGACAGGGACCAGGACGGGGATTGGGGACGGGGGACCGGGACCGGTCATGGGACAGGGATTGAGGACCGGGATGGGGAACTGGGACGGGGACAGGGATCGGAGACCGGGATGGGGAACTGGGACCGGGATCGGGGACTGGAGACAGGGACTGGGACCGGGAACGAGATTGGGGAACGGGACCGGGGACAGGGACCCGGATCGGGGAGCAGGACTGGGATTGGGGCTGGGACCGGGGACAGGGACCGGGGACAGGGACCCTGACTGGGATCGGGGTCGGGGACCGGGATCAGGACCGGGACTGGGATCGGGGACCGGGGATTGGGACAGGGACGGGGACCGGGGAGCAGGACCGGGGATCAGGACCGGGGACTGGGACCGGGATCGGGGACCTGTACCGGGGACAGGATCCAGGACCCGGATGGGGAACTGGGACCGGGACCGGGATCGGGGACATGGACCAGGGACAGGGACCTGGACCCAGATCGTGAACGGGGATTGGGGTCTGGGTCCGGGACCAGGATCGGGGATGTGGACCAGGGACAGGGACCTGGTCCGGAATTGGGAAAGGGGACGGGGCACAGGGAACGAGACCGGGACTGGGATTGGGGACCGGGACAGGGGACAGGGACCGGGGTCGAGGACCAGGATCGGGGACCGGTGACAGGGACCAGGACGGGGATTGGGGACGGGGGACCGGGACCGGTCATGGGACAGGGATTGAGGACCGGGATGGGGAACTGGGACGGGGACAGGGATCGGAGACCGGGATGGGGAACTGGGACCGGGATCGGGGACTGGAGACAGGGACTGGGACCGGGAACGAGATTGGGGAACGGGACCGGGGACAGGGACCCGGATCGGGGAGCAGGACTGGGATTGGGGCTGGGACCGGGGACAGGGACCGGGGACAGGGACCCTGACTGGGATCGGGGACGGGGACCGGGATCAGGACCGGGACTGCGATCGGGGACCGGGGATTGGGACAGGGACGGGGACCGGGGAGCAGGACCGGGGATCAGGATCGGGGACCGGGACCGGGGACAGTGACGGGGACCAGGACCGGGGACGGGGGACAGGGACCGGGACTGTCATTGGGGACCGGGACCAGGGACCGGGACGGGGAACAGGGAGCGGGACCAGGATCGGGGACCGGGACCGGGATCGGGGACTGGAGACAGGGAACGAGATTGGGGAACGGGACCGGGGACAGGGACCCGGATCGGGGAGCAGGACTGGGATTGGGGCTGGGACCGGGGACAGGGACCGGGGACAGGGACCCTGACTGGGATCGGGGACGGGGACCGGGATCAGGACCGGGACTGGGATCGGGGACCGGGGATTGGGGACAGGGACGGGGACCGGGGAGCAGGACCGGGGATCAGGACCGGGGACTGGGACCGGGACTGTGATTGGCGACCGGGACTGGGGACAGGGACCAGGACCGGGACAGGGACCAGGACCCATATCAGGGACTGGGACAGGGAACTGGGAGCGGGACCAGGATCGGGGACCGGGATAGGGACTGGGACCGGGATCGGGGAACGGGACCAGGGACAGGGACCAGGACCGGGGACTGGGACCCGAGATAGAGACCGGGACAGGAATCGGGGACCGGGACGGGGGACAGGGACCGGGACGGGGGACTAACAATTATTTCTATTTTATTTATTTTTGACAAGGTTAAATATTTTCTATTTTCATAATTTATATTTCTACAATACTTAGTACACTAATATTTACTTTATCACATATGTAGAAACATACATACATATAAATATAAACATACACACCTTAATATAGCAAATTCTATGCCCAGGTATGGACTCCTCAGTTCTTCCATAAAACATTTTCTTCTGCATTATGGCAAGCCTTTGTTTTAGCTTGACAGCTTTCTTGAAACTTAAATTTACGCATGTATCCAAAGACATTTGCAATTCCAGAAATTGGTAGGCACATCATATGGAAAGTAAATAACATTCTCGAGAGGGAGTTGCTTTGTTACTGAGGGGATGAAAAGCAAGGCTAGAGCTAGTAGAACTACCCAAGAAATTGGACTTAACGCAGCTTTTACAAGGCTCAAAGTAGCCATACCGAGATGTTTGAGCTAAAAGCCCCAGTTACCAGACTTACAGGCCTAATAGTTATCACCACACCACATTCCCTGGTTGCAGTATTTTTAACAGCAGTGCAGAACGCTACTGAGAATTATTTTTAGGTTGAATTGTTCTCTCCCCTCACTGCCTGTGTAGCTGTTAGAGGCTTCCAGGAGGCTGGGGAAGCAGACTGCTGGTTTCACTTCCAGACAGGTCACTTCCATGGTCTGCTGGAGGGCACTTTGAAGCCCGTGGCCTTTTCTTGCTCTATTGTATCTGACAACTTTCCTCCCCCACGTCTGTTTTTTAGCGGGCAGCATTTTTGGAGGGCCAGTCAAAGACCTCAGGCTCCGAGAGAATTCGTCTGCTTTGCTCTGTTTATGTGTGCAACAGATGGGAGCAGCAACTAAGTCAAGTAGTAACTTCTGAGCTGCCCAGTTATCAGTAAACCAAAATATTCTTTTGTGACTCTCGCCAGATGAACATATCATCCTATCCGAGTCACACACTGCCCCTCTGGCATTTTCCAGTCAGACAAAGAATTCCTGGCCCCTTCCTTGCATGAACCTCAGCTCTCCACCTTGTTCCAGAAAGAGTTCTAGATCCAAGGCCCAGTGAGCCAGCTACCCTTTGCTGCCCTGAGCAGTATGGAAACAGCCAAGCCCCAGCCCTGCAGCCCTGCCTAACTCGCCTTTGCCTCCCAAACCTGAACCTTTTCCTTGGCTGTGGCATCCTCACTCATGCAATCCTGAAGACAAAAATCTGATTTGGCAGGTGAGGCCGTTTCTAATGCAAAAGCTTCACCAAGGTTTCTCTTCCAACTTCAGCCTTAAACAGTCCTGTCCTCCTCAGACAGCCCCCACCTCCAGCCTTTAGCTGTAAATACTTACTGGTTTATAGCTAATGCTTGCCACCCTTCAAAATTAAGTCTTTTGATATGCATTTACATCCCTCCCTAACCGTGTCCTCATCACCCTTCCCAAACTCAGCCTCATCTCCAGGCCTAGAACCTCTCCCTAGGTGAGGGACTGTCCTCGGGTAGGAGTGCTGACAGACCTGTGCACGAGCCCAGCTGCATAGCCCGTGCTAATCCCAGCCCAGCTCTAGCCTTTAAACCCACTGGGGCTTTGGTACTGGAGGCCCAGTTACAGTAACCCCTGTGGCCGTTCCGCTTCCAGGCCATCTGTGAGTTGTGATCCCCCACCCTACACCACTTTGGTGAGAAATGCATTCCTTTCTTACAATAAAGTTTTCATTTTATGTCTAAATTCAAGCATTCAGAGAAAACGTGTAGCAATTATATCAAGACAGACATGACAGGCACCAACATTAGTCTTTCATTACACACTTTTCATGCCTTCTCTCCACAGATTTCTTTGAGGCAACTCTGACTCCTTTTCTCACAGGCAGCTCCACACAGCACCGACTCCTCCTCTCCTCTGTACGACTGGCTAAACCCCAGCCTGTCCCTTCCCCAGCCACCTGAGCCTGTCTGTCCCACACACAGCATCCTCTCACCTTGTCCATCCCTTGCACGGCCACGTGTCCCTTCCTCCTCGCAGCACAGCCAGCAGGCTCCAGCCCACACTGCAGCAGGCTCTGCACCTCCAGCTGGAGCTGTGCTTAGTGAAACTGGCAGCCAGCTGACCCACGCTTTTATAACAACCAGCCTCACTGGGCAGGCAAGGCTGTTTCCACTCCTTGCTAATCAGTACAGCTGTAACTCGTTGGCAACTAGTGCCTTCTGCACTATCCTTACAAACTATTCTCCTACAGAAATGGACCGGAATTCCGCGGGGATTTTCCGGGGATTCCGGGGGGATTTTGTCGGGGATTCCGGGGGGATTTTCTGGGGGATTCCGGGGGGATTTTATCGGGGATTCCTGGGGGATATTCCCGGGGATTCCGGGGGGATTTTATCGGGGATTCTGGGCATATTTTCTCGCGGGTTCCGGGGGGATTTTCTCAGGGATTCCGGGGAGATTTTATCGGGGATTCCGGGGGGATTTTTCCCGGGAAATCCAGGGGGATTTTCCCCGCGATTCCAGGGGGATTTTCCAGGGGATTCCGGGCATATTTTCTCGGGGATTCCTGGGGGATTTTCCAAGGGATTCCATGGGGATTATCCAGGGGATTCCAGGGGGATTTTATCGGGGATACCTGGGGGATTTTCCAGGGGATTCCTGGGGGATTTTCCCGGGGATTCCGGGGGGATTTTCACGGGGATTCCGGGGGGATTTTCACTGGGATTCCGGGGCGATTTTCTCAGGGAATTCCGGGGGATTTTCTCGGGAATTCCGGGAGGATTTTCAGGAGTATTCCGGGGGGATTTTCCCGAGTATTCCGGGGGGATTTTGTCGGGGAGTCCGGGGGGATTTTCCCGGGGATTCCGAGGGGATATTCCCGGGGATTTCGGGGAGATTTTCTGGGGGATTCCTGGGGGATTTTCTCGGGGATTCCGGGGGGATTTTCCCGGGGATTCCCGGGGATTTTCTCTCGGATTTTTTTCCCCAATTTTTCAAGCATTTTTTCCCGCAATTTTCGTGGATTTTTCCCAAATTTTCCCCATTTCTCACTGATTTTTTTCCCCATTTCTCAATGATTTTTGCCCCAATTTATCAAAGATTCTTTTCCCCATTTCTCACTGATGTTTTTCCCCATTTTCCCCCCATTTCTCACTGATTTTTATCCCCCATTTTTCAATGATTTTTCGCCATTTCTCTCTGATTTTTTCCCCATTTCACCATGATGTTTTCCCCATTTCTCACTGATTTTTCCGTTGATTTTTCATGGATTTTTCCACCCATTTTTCGTGGATTTTTTCCCCATTTTTCCCCATTTCTCACTGATTTTTTCCCCCATTTCTCACTCCTTTTTCCCCATTTTTCCCCATTTCTCACTGATTTTTTCCGCCATTTTTCATGGATGTTTCCCCCAATTTTCATGGATATTTCCTGATTTTCCCCCCCATTTCTCACTGATATTTGCCCCCATTTCTCTCTGAATTATTCCCCCCATTTTTCATGCATTTTCCCGCCCATTAATCACTGATTTTTTCCCCATTTCTCACCGACTTTTCCCCCCATTTCTCACTGATTTTTATCCCCCACTTCTGACTGATTTTTCCCAATTTTTCATTGATCTTTTTCCCCATTCCTCACCGATTTTCCCCCCATTTCTCTCTGATTTTTCCATCATTTTTCATGGCTTTTCCCCCCCATTTCTCACTGATTTTACCCCATTTCTCACTGATTTTATTAATGTTTGTATTTCTATTTCTAATTATGTTTATATTTATATTTATATTTATTATTATTGTTTTGTATGTTTATGTTTATGTTTATGTTTATGTTTATGTTTATGTTTATGTTTATATCTATGCAGGTTAACGTTTGTGCATGTTTATGTCTATGTTTATATTTATGCATATTTATTTTTATGCCGGCGAACGCGGGCAGGCGTTTTATGTAGATGCCTATCCGCCGGGGTCCTAGAGAGGCCGCCATCTTGAGCGTGTCGGGACTCTCAAAATGGCGCCTCGGGCGGCACCCCGGCTGACCTGCCAAAAATGGCGGCAGAAAGGGCGGGAAAAAATCAGGACCCCGGTGTGTAGGCATAAGATGCCTGATTACATCGCCGACGCCGATCCGCTCGCCGCCAATTTTCCCGGATGTTTCAGAGCGTGCCGACAACGGCCGCGCGGTCCGCGGTGCCGCGGGCGTGAGGGCGTCGGCGGGCGCGGGCAGGCGTTTTACGTAGACGCCTATCCGCCGGGGTCCTAGAGAGGCCGCCATCTTGAGTGTGTCCGCACTCTCAAAATGGCGCCTCGGGCGGCACCCCGGCTGACCTGCCAAAAATGGCGGCAGAAAGGGCGGGAAAAAATCAGGACCCCGGTGTGTAGGCATAAGATGCCTGATTACATCGCCGACGCCGATCCGCTCGCCGCCAATTTTCCCGGATGTTTCAGAGCGTGCCGACAACGGCCGCGCGGTCCGCGGTGCCGCGGGCGTGAGGGCGCCGGCGGGCGCGGGCAGGCGTTTTACGTAGACGCCTATCCGCCGGGGTCCTAGAGAGGCCGCCATCTTGAGTGTGTCCGCACTCTCAAAATGGCGGCTCGGGCGGCACCCCGCCTGACCTGCCAAAAATGGCGGCAGAAAGGGCGGGAAAAAATCAGGACCCCGGTGTGTAGGCATAAGATGCCTGATTACATCGCCGACGCCGATCCGCTCGCCGACAATTTTCCCGGATGTTTCAGAGCGTGCCGACAACGGCCGCCCGGTCCGCGGTGCCGCGGGCCTGAGGGCGCCGGCGGGCGCGGGCAGGCGTTTTATGTAGACGCCTATCTGCCGGGGTCCTAGAGAGGCCGCCATCTTGAGTGTGTCCGCACTCTCAAAATGGCGGCTCGGGCGGCACCCCGCCTGACCTGCCAAAAATGGCGGCAGAAAGGGCGGGAAAAAATCAGGACCCCGGTGTGTAGGCATAAGATGCCTGATTACATCGCCGACGCCGATCCGCTCGCCGCCAATTTTCCCGGATGTTTCAGAGCGTGCCGACAACGGCCGCGCGGTCCACGGTGCCGCGGGCGTGAGGGCGCCGACGGGCGCGGGCAGGCGTTTTACGTAGACGCCTATCCGCCGGGGTCCTAGAGAGGCCGCCATCTTGAGCGTGTCGGGACTCTCAAAATGGCGCCTCGGGCGGCACCCCGCCTGACCTGCCAAAAATGGCGGCAGAAAGGGCGGGAAAAATCAGGACCCCGGTGTGTAGGCATAAGATGCCTGATTAAGTCGCCGACGCCGATCCGCTCGCCGACAATTTTCCCGGACGTGTCAGAGCGTGCCGACAACGGCTGCGCGGTCCTTGGTGCCGCGGGCGTGAGGGCGCCGGCGGGCGCGGGCAGGCGTTTTATGTAAACGCCTATCCGCCGGGGTCCTAGAGAGGCCGCCATCTTGAGCGCTGCCGCAGGGCTGGGTCCCGGCCCGCGGGCCCTTCCGCCATCCTGAGAGGGGCACGGTGCAGTACCCGCCTGTGTCCACACGGCGGCAGCACTGCCGCCCAACTCAGCCCGGCACTGCCGCCCTGTCAGGGACAGACAGAGAAGGGAGAGAGTTCCAAGCACCAGAGTCCCCACCCGTCATAAAATCCTCTCAATGAACGCCCCAAAAAAACCCCGACCCAAACTAAAAATGCCCTGCCTCTGACCAAATGAAAAAAAAACCCTTTTATATATAGAAATCATCTATTTTTTAATATTTAATTTATAGTCATAATCTAGACATATTTCATATATTCAATTTAATTGCTATTCTATTTATCATATATACAATATTATTTTATTATTCATTATATACATAGATTTATATTACTAATGGTATTTCTATTTTATCTATATCCATCTATATTTGGAGGTTCATAGTTTTTAATATTATTTCTTTAAAAGCTCTGCCTCTAACCAAATAGAAACAAAAAACTCGATTATTTTAAATTATATTTGAATATATTTTTTTATTTAGTTTTCATATTTATATCTGTAGATTTATATGTCTATATTGTGTATTCTATATTTATATACTATTTAACGTATTTTTACTAGTATATTAATATACTATATGCTATTTACATTCTATTATAACATACTATTTAATATAACATATTAAAATCGATAAATTATTTATATTACATACTACATACATGTATTTTATATTTATTTCTATATATTTATACTTACATATATATATGCATATATAGTTATAATAATTTTATGTCAGTATCTATTTTTGCATATTTGTATATTTTTGCCTATATTATTTATATTATTTATTAAAAACCCTCCTCTAACCAAATAAAAAACAATAAAAAATTCCTTTTAAAGTCTAAATATTTATATATTTCTATTTTCATAACAAAATATAATGTAATGTAATATATTTATATATTGGTTTCTTATATTTGCTTCTATATTTTTATTCTTTATCTTTTCTATTTACAGTATCTATAAAAAAACCCTCCCTCTATCCAAACACAAACCAATAAAACATTCCTTTTAGACTATATTTAGCTGTTTTTTAAGGTTCTGTTTTTCATGCATTCTACACCCACCCCTCCCTCTCAATGTTCTGGCACCCACCATGACCCCCCCCCATGCCCGACTCACCTGCTCCTCCAGCGCAGCCCGGCTCCCTCTCCCAGGGACCTTGGGGTGCCCCAAACCACGTCGGAGCCCCCCTCAGCCTTTTTTCCTCACCCCAAAGAAGGCACAGAACGACTCCAACTGCCCTGGACAGCAGCAGGGCACTTGACTGCAACCCCTCCCATGTGTCCATCCCACAGAAAGTGACTCTGCTGACACCAGAAAAGGGAGGGCAACCCCCACAAGGGCTGAAGTTCCTCCCCAGCCCTGCAGACACAGGGGACAAGGGGCAGAAAGGAGGAGGGGCAGCAGAGAGGACAAGGGAAGAAAATCAACATCAAGGTGCACGATGAAATGGAACCCCCACCAAAAAAAAAGAAGAAGAAAAATGAAAACGAAAAATAACCAAAAAACGAAAAGAAACCCCTGGCATGCTGGATGGGCAGCACAAGAGGGAGGGATTAAAAATGAACAGGGACAGTGTCCTGGTTTTGGGCAAATTTGGGGGAAAACCTCCAGAAGGAGCCCCCAGACAGCAAACCCCACGACTCCTCCCCCCCACCCCACCGGGTTCGGGAAGAATTTCCTCGGAGAAGAGTGGGAGAAAAAAACCTCTTTATTTAACAAGCAAGACACTCCCCAGCACAGGGAAAAAAGACAACACCAGCTGACAAAAAACTCTTTCACCGTTCTGAAGGGATGACGAGTTCAGTCTCTCTGGCGAGTGGTCGCCCAGTTATCAGTCTCTGGCGCTTGGGAATGGCTGCTGCAGGTGACAGAGTGTAGACTCCCGGTGTTTCTTGGGGTTTCCCAGGTCCCCGTCCGGAACAGGTTCAGATGGTATCCAGGAGAGGGAGGGGACGGGGTGGAAGAGAAAACAGTCCAGGGAAAAAGTTGGACTGCCTAGCTGAACTAACTAATAAGAAAAAAGCAAGGGCAGAGCGAAGGAAAGAAAAAGAGGCAGAAGCGAGCAAGCAGGCAAGCAAGCAGGCAAGCAAGCAGGCAAGCAAGCAAACCGAGCTAAAACCTCTCCCAAACATAGACCATGGGGGAGGTGAGCCGGCTGATAACAAGACAAAACAAAGCTTCACTCTCAGAGTCAGTCCTGGAAGCACAGGACATAATACCAAACATAATCAGGACACACGATTGGAGATAGAAACACCATAACATCACCCTAGGACAGACAGTGACCGGGACACAAGGATCCCACGGGAAACAACGGCACAGGGAGCACCACAGAGGCACAGAGAAGGACGGAGAAAAGACAGAGAGTGCCAAACACACAGCAAGGACTGAGGGGTACCATGACAAAGAGGGAACCCAGGAGCCAGAGAGGAAGCGAGCACAGCCCGTGCGGGGCGGGCAAAGACGGGCAAGGAGCAGCACAGGCACGGAGACAGAGAGGCACGGCCAGCAGGACAGAGGCTCACCAGGAGAGGGGCACAGCAAGGGAGGAGCACCGGGCAGCGCTCCTTTAGGACAAGAATATTCACACACACAAGCAATTCCCTCATTTGCACCTCATTCTTATTTCACACACCGCCCCCCCCCCCCCCCCAATAAAAAATTCAGCTCATAGCACAGGCAGCTCTGGCTTTTCCCTGCACAGTATTTCTACCAGGGACCTGGGCACAGCACGCGGTCGCGAGTCACCTGAATCAATCCTGATTTAACATTTCAAAGCTTCTCCTTCTGGCACTGCACCTTCTCAGACCCGGGCTGCCATGTTCCACTCCCCTCATGGCCACATTCAAGAACAACTGTTGCCATTCTGCAGAGAATTCCCAATATGGCTCACGTATTATCAGTGGGCAGAAAACTCTTTGGGCTTCAGTTCCACCTCTCACCTGTTCCACGTGGAGGGAGGACAGGCATTTGTCACACATCACAGCAGCAAGGCTGGATCAAGGCTTTTTTTTTTTTTTTTTTTTTTTTTTGATTGAATAAAAGGGTAAGAAAAAACAAACCAGGTCTCATACAAATGTCTTGAAACACCATTAAAGCTTTTTAAACCCAATGAGACCATCGTGATTCCTGACTTCAGTCTTCTATTCATACTGGTTTTGGCATCATGAAATCAATCAGAGTCTTTAAAGAAATACTAAACCATCATGACTAAACCCCGGGCTCCTGGTCATTTGCACTTACAGCCCCTTGTAGGAAGCTCTCCAGCCTTTTTTTCCCATCCTACGTTGGACAGAGGATGGCTGTGAACCGCACGCCTCCGCACAAACAGTCCTGCCGGTTCCTCAAAAAGTTTAAAATGCCTGTGATAAAAATGATAGAAAGTAATACTGCCTCTCAGACTGTGCAAGAAATGGGAAGTTGGACTTTCAATGTCCCACTGAGAGATGCCGAATAAAAGCTTCCCCATGAGCTCGCACAGAGTAGTAACATTTCTTGGACGAAACTAAACTAAGATTTTTTTTTGACCAAACAAGATAGGTCTGTATGAGAACAGCTCAGGAGGCTTTCAGGGCTCGCAGTGATGCTGGCAGAGCACAGAACGTTAAAGATGAAGTCTTAACTCCCTGAATTAATGCCCTGTGGTAGCCAAATCTTTTTGCAAAGACACATAAGACTTGCTTCTCCTTGTTTCCGAGTTCCCAAGCCGTCCTGTAATTCCTCACCTGCACTAGTGCAGACCAATCTGCCGTGGGCAAGGAACAGATCCGGCTCCTGAGCTCCAAGCCACGTGTCCCCGATGGAAACCCAAGTCAGGAATACCAAAACACCTGTGGAAGAAAGACGAGAGAAAAATCAGAAGACACAGATATTCTTCTATTCCCACACAGAAATACTGAGCCAAGCTGTTTACCTCTGGGACTCTGTTTTCAAACAGCTCCCCAACTCTGTTCCTAGATGGAAAACGTGGAGTGGCTTTGCCCGTGCAAAGCCAATGAGCCTCCTCACAAGAAGGAACAAACCAGTTTCCTGCTAAATCAGACACCTGGAAATCTCACCTGTCACATGCTGTCATGGACCAGCAAGAGGGATCAGCATCCAGGCCCACGTGGACTTGTTCATTCCTGGCTTCTAATGCAGCAGGGACAACAGCACTGAAGGGAAATGATCACGTCTTCATTTAAAGAGAACCCAACTTCTTCATCAAAGCCATCACTGTCCTCGATCAGGACATCCACCATATCCAGGACATCTAATAAGTGAAGAAAAACATCAAAGCAAGAATCCAGACTAACAGGAAAAACAACAGAGGTAGAATGCAACACTCCAGGAATACAAGGCATCTTTTTAATTCTTTTTAATAAAAAAAAAAAAAAAAATAAAAAAAAGGATGAAAGCCACATTTGTCACACAATACAACGTTAAGTGCAACCCCTAAATTACAGCTGAACCTTCACTCTGCCTTTCAATGCTGCTGTCCAGCACGGAGCAGCTGTGGCTGCTCCTGGATCCCTGGATGTGTCCAAAGCCAGGCTGGACACTGGGGCTTGGAGCAGCCCGGGCTACTGAAAGGTGTCCCTGTTCATGGCAGGGCTGGAACTGGATGAGATTTAAGGAGCCTTGCCGGCCAAACCACTCTGGGATTCCATGACTCTGTCAACAGTCCCAGGCAGAAGGGCTAGATTTCCATTTGAGTTCAAAAACGCTGCTGCAAGAGCATGAAGAGAGATTTCAAATACCGTTCAAGTGGCACAGCCACGGCAGAAATTACTTTCAGAGGTAAAGCGGCAACTTGGCAATTCCACTTCGACTTCTGATACCAAGAACACGTGGAGAGCTGAATCCTGGAGGGCCCTTACTTAACAGGATTGCCAGAGTTATCCATCCCCAGTTTGCTGATTAGGGCTAGAAAGTGTATCCCCAAGTCATGGAGTTGGGATGTTGACAGGTTACCACATACCATCAATGTGAGAGACGGGGATGCTGATGTTATCAGAGTCCTGTTTAAACAGAGCCACCTGGAGCGTGCTGGCTGCCTGAACCAGGTCTGCTGCCTTGTCAGTGTAGGGACAGGGGTTGGCCACCAGCTTCAGCAGGATCTGTCAGCAAAGGTGGGGAGAAAGGTAAGTGCACCTGCTGGCTGGCAAGTGCAGGGGAACCACACGGTACTGAGAACGACCACGTGCTGAAAGCTGGGCAGCTTTTATGAGGACAACTTCCATAGCACTTCTGCAGGATTCTGTCTACAGTTCCTGCTCTACAGGCCACACTGATGGAAAAACAAAAACCCACCACAACTTGGCACCTAGATTGCGACCACACACCGAGTACCTGGGCAGACCACAGTGGAGGCAAAGCACTGGGCATTCAACATCCTGAAGAGTAAACAGCAAGTGTCACCTTTCCTTGTCAAGGACCACCATCTACTGAGCTCTGATAATGTCGGCACCTAAAGAGGAGATCAAAGCTACCCACACCTACACCACTCTACCCTTACACCGACAATGCTGTAATAACAGCTGATCTTTTTGGATTTCATTTTCCTACAAATCATTTGGCTGCCCTCCCACTGAACACAAGAAGGATGCCACCTCCGTATAAAGAATCCCAAACAAGGCTTTTCTCAGAATTCATTCGCTGGTCTTTGACAGGTTTCTCAACAATAGCAACAAGACCTCCAGTTTCCACTAACACTATTCTTTGCATTTTTTTATCCAGCTGATTTGAACACCGTTACCTTTTCCAAAAACTGAATCACTGCTTCCTTCTGGTCTTCTTTTGTATTATCCAAGTGCTCCAGCCAAATTGAAAGCTCCTTCCACGTGTCCTCAAACGCTCCACTGTCACGTAAAACCTGTCCAGGAAACAAAGGAGGAGGTGTGTAAATAAACCTCAAAACACCTAAAATACAAAACCCCGAGGGATGCAGATCTTTTTCTATAGTTACCTTCATGCTTCCTTCTTTTAGGAACGAAAAGAAGAGCAGGTTGATGAGGAGTCGTATCTGCCGCTCTCCTCACCCTCAGTTCAAGAGGCTCACTAGGGGGACTTCAGCTGCATAGTGGACAATAAAAATCCTACTTCTGTAATTTCTGGAAAGCAGGTTATACTGCTTTCAGAGGGCCGTACAGCTTTCTATCATCACAGGCAGTTAAAAAAAAAAAGAAAAAAGCACCTTCAAAATAGCCTGTAGGGGAGTTTTAGAAAACTACCGATGAAACAGAGGAAAATCATTGCTAAATTAAACCTGAATCAGGCTACTTGTACTTAAAGCAATCAGGCAGAGGGATGAACAGTCACATAAATGAGCAGTGGGCTGTGACCACAGCAAGGTCCAGAGAGAAGTGCAAGTTGCTGGGGGTGGTGAGGAAGACCAACAAGTCCCACACCCTAGAGACAGGCTTTGACGTGCCTAGAAACTTCCCCCCGCTTTCCTGCTCTCCAAATTCAGGCCCTGACTGCGAGCACCCAAACTCGGTGACCCCGAGCTCCAGCTCTACAAGCAAGAAAGGAGGAGGGAGAAGAGGAAGGAATCCGAGTGACACCAGGGTTCAACTCCCTCCCCCTAAGGCCCAGCAAGAGAGGAAACCTTGCCCAGCTTGCCAACCCTGGCACCTACGTTGGACGACTGCAATTACACAGGATGAATCTGTGCCTTTGCTCCTCTCCACACATCAAATACAAGGAAGCCATCACAACTCATTTGTTCTACAGTTACTCCGTGTACAACACCAGCAGCTCTAAAAATAACTGCTGCTCACATCAATCTGACAGGGGAATTCATTTAAAGCAAGAAAACATGAAGGAAAAAGGATTCATTATAATATAAGCGACTATTTTTGGCAGGGTCTGGAAACAGAAATGCACCTGCAGCTCTCACAAAACCGGGCAGGAACAGAATGTGAAATCCAAAAACGAGCCTTCAGTTACATGGCACTGTGCAGAAAAGTAAGTCCTTACCATCTATTCTTAGCAGCCTTTCTGCTGACGGAACTGCCCCAACTTCCCTGTTCCTGCTTTCCCTTCAGAGAAAATGCAAAGGACTGAAGTGGAAAGTGGACACAGGAACAAGTCAAGCAGTCCATGTTCCCACCTGGCAAAAGAATCCAAAACCATCAGAAAAGCGGCACATTTTGAGCAGCTTTCGGTTGAGACATTCATTGCTGGGAGACCAAGTGAACCTGCCTTTAATCCCTTGCAAGGATCAAGGGCAACTAAACCCGAATTCAGTCACTGTAACTGGATTTTTTCTTGGCAGGACAGTCTGCTTGCATTTATTCCTTATTCCTAGGGGTAAATCTCTACCCCTACTTAGGTAACTAAAGGATGTCCTCTTTGAATAAGGTGCTAAAAACAGCAGCCTCTGGTGTCTGGTGGACTTCGAGCTGGCCAGCTTTTTCTCAAAAGTCAAATAACTAATTTAAATATGCAGAGGGGGATGCTAATTTTCAAGACAAAAAGTCCTCCTTGCATCAAAGCTGGGATCAGACAATAACAGAGAGGACTACTCTGCAGGGCCAGAGGAAACCGGAGAAGACTTATGAAAGGCTAGAGTGCTGAAGTACAGATTAAAGAAACGCTGATAAAAAGTAAAAATCCAAAGCAATATCTTCTTGATCAATGTCAAGACCTTTGCAGGCACCAACTGCACTGATTTATTACAGTATCAGAATTCATTCAGCCTCGGGGGGGTGCGTAAACACGACAGACATTTTCTTTGCTCTTTCATCAACTGCTGCAGTGAAGTCCGTTCACAGCATTGATTTCTGTCAAATATTTCGTTACTAGCCGGTTATCTGACAGCAAATTTCAACAAGAGTCACAGGAAAGGAGACTGGTGACCACACAATCCTGCAGCAAAGGTAACTGCTTCAAGAAAAAATCGTACAATCCTGAAATTTCAGGCCAGTGGGATAGAGTGAATATCCTGATATTTCAATTCCAAAGCTTACCTTAATGGTCTCGGGCTCCGGGGCTTGGAGGGGGGGTCGGTTCGGAAGGGCCGCCTCCGGAGGAGGGGATCCCGGGGGGAGTCAGGGGCCCGGGGAGGGGGGCGAGGCGGAGGGAGAGGAAAAAGAGGAAGATGAGGAGGAGGAAGAAGGGGGAGAGGGTTTGAGAGGAGGGGAAGCCCAAATCCGTGCTGTGTGCGGAGCTCCGACAGCACGCTGCAGCCCGCAGCTCAGTGTGAGCACGGGGCAGAGGAGGCGATTTCTGGGCATTCAATCACCCTGAGGCGGGCCCGGCACCGCCCCTGCAGCACCGTCCCCAGCACAGCTCGGTACCGCTCCGGGATCACCCGGCCCCGCCCCCGGTGCCGCCCGGGACCACTGGGGACCGCCCCTAAAGCACCGCCCCGGCCCCGCCCGGTCCCGTCCCCGGGACCTCCGTGCCCCGCCTCGCCAAGCCCCGGCTCCGCCCCGAGCCTGCCCGGGCTGCGCCGGGACCATCGCTGGCGGCCCCGCCCCTCTTCCCCGGGCCGAAGCGGGCTGAAGGAGATGTCCGCACGATTGGAAACGCCGCCGAAAATCGCACCCGTGGGATCGGTGTCGGCGTCGTGCGCAGGCATCCCACTAGAGCGAGCGGGCTCCTTGCTGTGCCACCCTCCTTTTGCAGCCAGAGTTAGAAGGACGGGGAGCGACACCCGAGCCGCCATCTTGGGAGAGGCAGGCGCGCAGTACCGCGCTCTGCCCACAGGGTGGCGCTTGGGAGACAGGCAAGGGATGGAATCAAGGAGTGTCCCAATCCTTGAGGAAATCCCCCTGAATGAACGCCCCAAAAAACCCCGACCAGAACTGACAAACCTCCTGCCTCTGTATGAGTGCAAAGGGTGTGCAAGGAGTGTGCAAATAGTGTGCATTAGCAATCGATCGGCAGGCATTGGCAATCGACCGCCGATCTAATCGATCGGCAGGCGCGATCAATCGATCGCCGATCTAATCGATCGGCAGGCATTGGCAATCGATCGCCGATCTAATCGATCGGCAGGCATTAGCAATCGATCGCCGATCTAATCGATCGGCAGGCGCGATCAATCGATCGCCGATCTAATCGATCGGCAGGCATGAGCAATCGATCGCCGATCTAATCGATCGGCAGGCATTAGCAATCGATCGCCGATCTAATCGATCGGCAGGCGCGATCAATCGATCGCCGATCTAATCGATCGGCAGGCGCGATCAATCGATCGCCGATCTAATCGATCGGCAGGCATTAGCAATCGATCGCCGATCTAATCGATCGGCAGGCGCGATCAATCGATCGCCGATCTAATCGATCGGCAGGCATTAGCAATCGATCGCCGATCTAATCGATCGGCAGGCGCGATCAATCGATCGCCGATCTAATCGATCGGCAGGCATTAGCAATCGATCGCCGATCGAATCGATCGGCAGGCGCGATCAATCGATCGCCGATCTAATCGATCGGCAGGCATTAGCAATCGATCGCCGATCGAATCGATCGGCAGGCGCGATCAATCGATCGCCGATCTAATCGATCGGCAGGCATTAGCAATCGATCGCCGATATAATCGATCGGCAGGCGCGATCAATCGATCGCCGATATAATCGATCGGCAGGCATTAGCAATCGATCGCCGATATAATCGATCGGCAGGCGCGATCAATCGATCGCCGATCTAATCGATCGGCAGGCATTAGCAATCGATCGCCGATATAATCGATCGGCAGGCGCGATCAATCGATCGCCGATCTAATCCATAGGCACGCATTAGCTATCGATCGCCGATCTGATTTTTCCCGCCATTTTTCATGGATTTTTTCCCCCATTTCTTACTGATTTTTCCCCAATTTTTCATGCATTTTTCCCCGCAATTTTCGTGGATTTTTTCCCATATTTTCCCCACTTCTCACTGATTTTTTTCCCACATTTCTCAATGATTTGTTTCCCCAATTTATCAAAGATTTTTTTCCCCATTTCACCATGATGTTTCCCCCATTTCTCACTGATTTTTTCCCCCATTTCTCACCGATTTTTTCCCCCCATTTTTCCATGGATATTTCCCGATTTTCCCCCCCATTGCTCACTGATTTTTGCCCCCATTTCTCTCTGAATTTTCCCCCCATTTTCCATGCATTTTTCCCCCCATTAATCACTGATTTTTTTCCCCATTTATCACTGATATTTGCCCCCATTTCTCTCTGAATTTTTCCTTCCATTTTTCATGCATTTTTCCGCCCATTAATCACTGATTTTCTCCCCATATATCACTGATTTTTTTCCCCATTTCTCAATTATTTTTTCCCCCACTTTTCCCCGTTTCTCACTGATTTATTCCCCCATTTTTCATGGATTTTTTTTCCCCCATTTCTCACTGATTTTTTTCCCCATTTTTCAAAGATTCCCCCCCGTTTTTCACTGATTTTTCTCCATTTCTCACTGATTTTCCCACCATTTTTCATGTGGTTTTTTTCCATTTCTCACTGATGTTTTACCCCATTCTTATTACCATTCTCATAGCTCTATTTTATATTTATACATATTCTTATATTTGCATTATTTCTGTTATACACTAGATTTTTCATAGATATTTGCTACTTATATTTCATTATATTTTACACGTATACCAATCTATTTCTATTCTTTATATTCTATTTTTATATTAGCTATAAAAACCGTGCCTCTACCCAAATAAAAAGCATTTAAACATTCCTTTTAGACTATATTTAGCTATTTTTTATGGTTCTGTTTTTCATGCATTCTACACCCACCCCTCCCTGTCAATGTTCTGGCACCCAGCATGACCCCCCCCCCCCCCCATGCCCGACTCACCTGCTCCTCCAGCGCAGCCCGGCTCCCTTTCCCAGGGACCTTGGGGTGCCCCAAACCACGTCGGAGCCCCCAGTCTCCACACCCTCCCCCTCCGTAGGGAACGGGAATGGGATGGGGAGCACACAGGACAAGAAAGGAACACAAAAGACACACTGGACAGAGAGAAGAAAAGGGCTGGAAGCTGGATATGAGGATGAAAGTGGAGCAGCAACAAACCTCAGGACTCTTGACTAGAGAGTGTGGCTGCTGAACGTCTCAAAAAAAACCCCCAGCTCCAACACAACAGGCTGTGCTCACGGCTCGGCCTGGGACTCATCAGTGAACATCTCTCTCTTGCCAGGGCCATAAAGCCCCCGAGAAAACACGAGGTGAGGTTGATGTGCTCCGGCTTTGCTCCTGCTCAGCCCTAACCCCCAGCCCCTGCTGCCAGTGAGCACCCTGATCTCTGAACCTCTTCTCAGCTTGTTTGTACGCTTCCAAATTCCTTCCTCTTTCTTCAAGCTTCATCTGTTTCCTGGCATTGGGAGAATGACAAGTGTTTAGCACAGCGCAATGAATACAACAGTCTCATTTTCAGAAGACACAACTGAACGAGAACCGACAGCAGCACTGCTTCGAGACAATCTGGGCACACGTTTCCCTTCCAGCAATCTGAGTGTTCTTTTGTGTCACGCCTGAAATTCTGAAAATGGTTTTCTGAGAAAAATTATCCATAACTAGAAAACAATCAAACCAAATAAATAGAACCCCTAGGATATAATAACAGCCCATATACTACAACACTCCAATTCTAATATTAATAAGAAAACAGAAATTAGCTACACAGCATTACCTCAAACAAACACTACATACTGGCAAGAATCAAAGCCACCACAAAATAATTCAAAAACTACCCTATGCCTTATGCTACAGGCTAGAACGCCATCGGCAAACCTTATCAAGGTATCCTTTAAAAACAACGCCCCACCAAAAACAAAAACAACACAAAACGCCATTCAAGAACTCCCTTATCAACACCTGAATGAAAAAACATGGCATTAGATAAATAGACCATAGCCCTTATCATACACCATCTACAAACAAAATAAAGCTATACCATACATCCTCGAAAACCACCTTCAAAGCACGACATTAGAAAAAAAAACTTTCCAGAATTAAAAGCTGTATCTAACAAAAGCCGTCTGATAAAATTAACAACCAAGCCCCCACCATCAGAGCTGCCCCTACTAAACTCCCCATCGTACATATGAAAAATCAGTTTTAAAAACCTACTTCAATTCATTCTGCCTCAAATACAAAACCATCCAGAAAGTTACCTTCACTCAAAAACAAAAGCGCACGTAGTAAATAACATTAAAAAATAAATCAGCACACTACACACCACAAGCATAAAATATTGAATTAAAACCAAAAATACCCCTAGTCATTAAAGAGCCCAGCCGCAAGCTATATTTAACTATAACTTCGTGCAAACGTACACATATCATTAAAATAGATTTCTTTCAGAATACAACTGATGATCTAAAATAGTAAAATGTCCGAGAACGATATTATAATAGGATATCCTCGATCATCCTCCCGCAAATTCTCTCCACTGTATTGTCCGACACACACCAGAAAAAAAATCCAGTTTTTACTTTTTTCAGCTAACTTCTCATTTATTAGCTGAGAGGAATGTTGAATTTGTCTTTACAAATGAGCTGTGGATCAGCCTGTAGATAAGGCTAGCACTGAGAGATAAAAGAAACAATGGGATGGATTCCACTGATTGATGAATGGAAAGATATTTGCCTTTACAAACAAACTGCAGGGCTGCTGATAAATGAAATTGGATATCGAAAGATGAAAGAAGCAACGGGGGGAAACTATGAATTCTAGAAGAATTAAAAATTAAAAGGGAGGGTTATACATTAGAGGGGAATTTCAGGTATCAGGCGTTCCGGGAAGTCTGTGCCTCTCAAGTACCTCAGCCAATGGCAAAAGAGAGAGGGAAATGCGGCCGGGAAAATAGGATAAAAAGGAGGCTGCGTCCTCCAAAAATTTGAGAGATCCCAGGGGAATGTCCCATGGCCTCTCCCTTTATTCGAATAAAGCAAAAAGGACTCCTCTGTTTCCTTTTTGGACATAAACCGCTGGTGTTTGTGGATTAATTTTCCTGACATTTAGCAACATATTGTTAAAAAAAAAAAAAAAAAAAAAAAGTGATCCAGAAGAGGGCAACATTGACAGCCATTCCAAGACAGGATGAACAAATGCTTTCACATTGACAGAGGATGCTGCGATGTTCTGAGAACAGAAGATAGAATAAAATAAAGGAAGGTGATGTTACAAGACAGAAAAGGGTAAAATAAAAGGAGTACCTGAGACTGGGGGGCGGGGGGGAAGAAAATGGGGAAATATTAATTGCTACACACTAGGTACAAATGCTTTTTACAAGTAATTTATGAGAAGCAAGCTAAAAGCGTCTTACTGCTGCTAGTGATATCATGCTCCAAGCTCTGCTAATAATTCCTATTTCTAGCAATAGTTAAATTGAACTCACTACATTCCAACTATTTTTCTGCTTGTTTAGATGGCAGATCCGTTTGGAACACACCTTAGTATAGCAAATTCTATGCCCAGGTAGGGACCTCTCAGTTCTTCCATAAAACATTTTCTTCTGCATTATGGCAATCCTTTGTTTTAGCTTGACAGCTTTCTTGAAACTTAAATTTACGCATGTATCCAAAGACATTTGCAATTCCAGAAATTGGTAGGCACATAATATGGAAAGTAAATAACATTCTCGAGAGGGAGCTGCTTTGTTACTGAGGGGATGAAAAGCAAGGCTAGAGCTAGTAGAACTACCCAAGAAATTCGACTTAACACAGCTTTTACAAGGCTCAAAGTAGCCATACCGAGATGTTTGAGCTAAAAGCCCCAGTTACCAGACTTACAGGCCTAATAGTTATCACCACACCACATTCCCTGGTTGCAGTATTTTTAACAGCAGTGCAGAACGCTACTGAAAATTATTTTTAGGTTGAATTGTTCTCTCCCCTCACTGCCTGTGTAGCTGTTAGAGGCTTCCAGGAGGCTGGGGAAGCAGACTGCTGGTTTCACTTCCAGACAGGTCACTTCCATGGTCTGCTGGAGGGCACTTTGAAGCCCGTGGCCTTTTCTTGCTCTATTGTATCTGACAACTTTCCTCCCCCACGTCTGTTTTTTAGCGGGCAGCATTTTTGGAGGGCCAGTCAAAGACCTCAGGCTCCGAGAGAATTCGTCTGCTTTGCTCTGTTTACGTGTGCAACAGATGGGAGCAGCAACTAAGTCAAGTAGTAACTTCTGAGCTGCCCAGTTATCAGTAAACCAAAATATTCTTTTGTGACTCTCGCCAGACGAACATATCATCCTATCCGAGTCACACACTGCCCCTCTGGCATTTTCCAGTCAGACAAAGAATTCCTGGCCCCTTGCATGAACCTCAGCTCTCCACCTTGTTCCAGAAAGAGTTCTAGATCCAAGGCCCAGTGAGCCGGCTACCCTTTGCTGCCCTGAGCAGTATGGAAACAGCCAAGCCCCAGCCCTGCAGCCCTGCCTAACTCGCCTTTGCCTCCCAAACCTGAACCTTTTCCTTGGCTGTGGCATCCTCACTCATGCAATCCTGAAGACAAAAATCTGATTTGGCAGGTGAGGCCGTTTCTAACGCAAAAGCTTCACCAAGGTTTCTCTTCCAACTTCAGCCTTAAACAGTCCTGTCCTCCTCAGACAGCCCCCACCTCCAGCCTTTAGCTGTAAATACTTACTGTTTTATAGCTAATGCTTGCCACCCCTCAAAATTAAGTCTTTTGATATGCATTTACATCCCTCCCTAACCATGTCCTCATCACCCTTCCCAAACTCAGCCTCATCTCCAGGCCTAGAACCTCTCCCTAGGTGAGGGACTGTCCTCGGGTAGGAGTGCTGACAGACCTGTGCATGAGCCCAGCTGCATAGCCCGTGCTAATCCCAGCCCAGCTCTAGCCTTTAAACCCACTGGGGCTTTGGTACTGGAGGCCCAGTTACAGTAACCCCTGTGGCCGTTCCGCTTCCAGGCCATCTGTGAGTTGTGATCCCCCACCCTACACCACTTTGGTGAGAAATGCATTCCTTTCTTACAATAAAGTTTTCATTTTATGTCTAAATTCAAGCATTCAGAGAAAACGTGTAGCAATTATATCAAGACAGACATGACAGGCACCAACATTAGTCTTTCATTACACACTTTTCATGCCTTCTCTCCACAGATTTCTTTGAGGCAACTCTGACTCCTTTTCTCACAGGCAGCTCCACACAGCCCCGACTCCTCCTCTCCTCTGTACGACTGGCTAAACCCCAGCCTGTCCCTTCCCCAGCCACCTGAGCCTGTCTGTCCCACACACAGCATCCTCTCACCTTGTCCATCCCTTGCACGGCCACGTGTCCCTTCCTCCTCGCAGCACAGCCAGCAGGCTCCAGCCCACACTGCAGCAGGCTCTGCACCTCCAGCTGGAGCTGTGCTTAGTGAAACTGGCAGCCAGCTGACCCACGCTTTTATAACAAGCAGCCTCACTGGGCAGGCAAGGCTGTTTCCACTCCTTGCTAGTCAGTACAGCTGTAACTCGTTGGCAACTAGTGCCTTCTGCACTATCCTTACAAACTATTCTCCTACAGAAATGGACCGGAATTCCGCGGGGATTTTCCGGGGATTCCGGGGGGATTTTCTGGGGGATTCCGGGGGGATTTTGTCGGGGATTCCTGGGGGATATTCCCGGGGATTCCGGGGGGATTTTATCGGGGATTCTGGGCATATTTTCTCGCGGGTTCCGGGGGGATTTTCTCAGGGATTCCGGGGAGATTTTATCGGGGATTCCGGGGGGATTTTTCCCGGAAAATCCAGGGGGATTTTCCCCGCGATTCCAGGGGGATTTTCCAGGGGATTCCGGGCATATTTTCTCGGGGATTCCTGGGGGATTTTCCAAGGGATTCCATGGGGATTATCCAGGGGATTCCAGGGGGATTTTATCGGGGATACCTGGGGGATTTTCCAGGGGATTCCTGGGGGATTTTCCCGGGGATTCCGGGGGGATTTTCACGGGGATTCCGGGGGGATTTTCACTGGGATTCCGGGGCGATTTTCTCAGGGAATTCCGGGGGATTTTCTCGGGAATTCCGGGAGGATTTTCAGGAGTATTCCGGGGGGATTTTCCCGAGTATTCCGGGGGGATTTTGTCGGGGAGTCCGGGGGGATTTTCCCGGGGATTCCGAGGGGATATTCCCGGGGATTTCGGGGAGATTTTCTGGGGGATTCCTGGGGGATTTTCTCGGGGATTCCGGGGGGATTTTCCCGGGGATTCCCGGGGATTTTCTCTCGGATTTTTTTCCCCAATTTTTCAAGCATTTTTTCCCGCAATTTTCGTGGATTTTTCCCAAATTTTCCCCATTTCTCACTGATTTTTTTCCCCATTTCTCAATGATTTTTGCCCCAATTTATCAAAGATTCTTTTCCCCATTTCTCACTGATGTTTTTCCCCATTTTCCCCCCATTTCTCACTGATTTTTATCCCCCATTTTTCAATGATTTTTCGCCATTTCTCTCTGATTTTTTCCCCATTTCACCATGATGTTTTCCCCATTTCTCACTGATTTTTCCGTTGATTTTTCATGGATTTTTCCACCCATTTTTCGTGGATTTTTTCCCCATTTTTCCCCATTTCTCACTGATTTTTTCCCCCATTTCTCACTCCTTTTTCCCCATTTTTCCCCATTTCTCACTGATTTTTTCCGCCATTTTTCATGGATGTTTCCCCCAATTTTCATGGATATTTCCTGATTTTCCCCCCCATTTCTCACTGATATTTGCCCCCATTTCTCTCTGAATTATTCCCCCCATTTTTCATGCATTTTCCCGCCCATTAATCACTGATTTTTTCCCCATTTCTCACCGACTTTTCCCCCCATTTCTCACTGATTTTTATCCCCCACTTCTGACTGATTTTTCCCAATTTTTCATTGATCTTTTTCCCCATTCCTCACCGATTTTCCCCCCATTTCTCTCTGATTTTTCCATCATTTTTCATGGCTTTTCCCCCCCATTTCTCACTGATTTTACCCCATTTCTCACTGATTTTATTAATGTTTGTATTTCTATTTCTAATTATGTTTATATTTATATTTATATTTATTATTATTGTTTTGTATGTTTATGTTTATGTTTATGTTTATGTTTATGTTTATGTTTATGTTTGTGTTTATATCTATGCAGGTTAACGTTTGTGCATGTTTATGTCTATGTTTATATTTATGCATATTTATTTTTATGCCGGCGAACGCGGGCAGGCGTTTTATGTAGATGCCTATCCGCCGGGGTCCTAGAGAGGCCGCCATCTTGAGCGTGTCGGGACTCTCAAAATGGCGCCTCGGGCGGCACCCCGGCTGACCTGCCAAAAATGGCGGCAGAAAGGGCGGGAAAAAATCAGGACCCCGGTGTGTAGGCATAAGATGCCTGATTACATCGCCGACGCCGATCCGCTCGCCGCCAATTTTCCCGGATGTTTCAGAGCGTGCCGACAACGGCCGCGCGGTCCGCGGTGCCGCGGGCGTGAGGGCGTCGGCGGGCGCGGGCAGGCGTTTTACGTAGACGCCTATCCGCCGGGGTCCTAGAGAGGCCGCCATCTTGAGTGTGTCCGCACTCTCAAAATGGCGCCTCGGGCGGCACCCCGGCTGACCTGCCAAAAATGGCGGCAGAAAGGGCGGGAAAAAATCAGGACCCCGGTGTGTAGGCATAAGATGCCTGATTACATCGCCGACGCCGATCCGCTCGCCGACAATTTTCCCGGATGTTTCAGAGCGTGCCGACAACGGCCGCGCGGTCCGCGGTGCCGCGGGCGTGAGGGCGCCGGCGGGCGCGGGCAGGCGTTTTACGTAGACGCCTATCCGCCGGGGTCCTAGAGAGGCCGCCATCTTGAGTGTGTCCGCACTCTCAAAATGGCGGCTCGGGCGGCACCCCGCCTGACCTGCCAAAAATGGCGGCAGAAAGGGCGGGAAAAAATCAGGACCCCGGTGTGTAGGCATAAGATGCCTGATTACATCGCCGACGCCGATCCGCTCGCCGACAATTTTCCCGGATGTTTCAGAGCGTGCCGACAACGGCCGCCCGGTCCGCGGTGCCGCGGGCCTGAGGGCGCCGGCGGGCGCGGGCAGGCGTTTTATGTAGACGCCTATCTGCCGGGGTCCTAGAGAGGCCGCCATCTTGAGTGTGTCCGCACTCTCAAAATGGCGGCTCGGGCGGCACCCCGCCTGACCTGCCAAAAATGGCGGCAGAAAGGGCGGGAAAAAATCAGGACCCCGGTGTGTAGGCATAAGATGCCTGATTACATCGCCGACGCCGATCCGCTCGCCGCCAATTTTCCCGGATGTTTCAGAGCGTGCCGACAACGGCCGCGCGGTCCACGGTGCCGCGGGCGTGAGGGCGCCGACGGGCGCGGGCAGGCGTTTTACGTAGACGCCTATCCGCCGGGGTCCTAGAGAGGCCGCCATCTTGAGCGTGTCGGGACTCTCAAAATGGCGCCTCGGGCGGCACCCCGCCTGACCTGCCAAAAATGGCGGCAGAAAGGGCGGGAAAAATCAGGACCCCGGTGTGTAGGCATAAGATGCCTGATTAAGTCGCCGACGCCGATCCGCTCGCCGACAATTTTTCCGGATGTTTCAGAGCGTGCCGACAACGGCTGCGCGGTCCTTGGTGCCGCGGGCGTGAGGGCGCCGGCGGGCGCGGGCAGGCGTTTTATGTAAACGCCTATCCGCCGGGGTCCTAGAGAGGCCGCCATCTTGAGCGCTGCCGCAGGGCTGGGTCCCGGCCCGCGGGCCCTTCCGCCATCCTGAGAGGGGCACGGTGCAGTACCCGCCTGTGTCCACACGGCGGCAGCACTGCCGCCCAACTCAGCCCGGCACTGCCGCCCTGTCAGGGACAGACAGAGAAGGGAGAGAGTTCCAAGCACCAGAGTCCCCACCCGTCATAAAATCCTCTCAATGAACGCCCCAAAAAAACCCCGACCCAAACTAAAAATGCCCTGCCTCTGACCAAATGAAAAAAAAACCCTTTTATATATAGAAATCATCTATTTTTTAATATTTAATTTATAGTCATAATCTAGACATATTTCATATATTCAATTTAATTGCTATTCTATTTATCATATATACAATATTATTTTATTATTCATTATATACATAGATTTATATTACTAATGGTATTTCTATTTTATCTATATCCATCTATATTTGGAGGTTCATAGTTTTTAATATTATTTCTTTAAAAGCTCTGCCTCTAACCAAATAGAAACAAAAAACTCGATTATTTTAAATTATATTTGAATATATTTTTTTATTTAGTTTTCATATTTATATCTGTAGATTTATATGTCTATATTGTGTATTCTATATTTATATACTATTTAACGTATTTTTACTAGTATATTAATATACTATATGCTATTTACATTCTATTATAACATACTATTTAATATAACATATTAAAATCGATAAATTATTTATATTACATACTACATACATGTATTTTATATTTATTTCTATATATTTATACTTACATATATATATGCATATATAGTTATAATAATTTTATGTCAGTATCTATTTTTGCATATTTGTATATTTTTGCCTATATTATTTATATTATTTATTAAAAACCCTCCTCTAACCAAATAAAAAACAATAAAAAATTCCTTTTAAAGTCTAAATATTTATATATTTCTATTTTCATAACAAAATATAATGTAATGTAATATATTTATATATTGGTTTCTTATATTTGCTTCTATATTTTTATTCTTTATCTTTTCTATTTACAGTATCTATAAAAAAACCCTCCCTCTATCCAAACACAAACCAATAAAACATTCCTTTTAGACTATATTTAGCTGTTTTTTAAGGTTCTGTTTTTCATGCATTCTACACCCACCCCTCCCTCTCAATGTTCTGGCACCCACCATGACCCCCCCCCATGCCCGACTCACCTGCTCCTCCAGCGCAGCCCGGCTCCCTCTCCCAGGGACCTTGGGGTGCCCCAAACCACGTCGGAGCCCCCCTCAGCCTTTTTTCCTCACCCCAAAGAAGGCACAGAACGACTCCAACTGCCCTGGACAGCAGCAGGGCACTTGACTGCAACCCCTCCCATGTGTCCATCCCACAGAAAGTGACTCTGCTGACACCAGAAAAGGGAGGGCAACCCCCACAAGGGCTGAAGTTCCTCCCCAGCCCTGCAGACACAGGGGACAAGGGGCAGAAAGGAGGAGGGGCAGCAGAGAGGACAAGGGAAGAAAATCAACATCAAGGTGCACGATGAAATGGAACCCCCACCAAAAAAAAAGAAGAAGAAAAATGAAAACGAAAAATAACCAAAAAACGAAAAGAAACCCCTGGCATGCTGGATGGGCAGCACAAGAGGGAGGGATTAAAAATGAACAGGGACAGTGTCCTGGTTTTGGGCAAATTTGGGGGAAAACCTCCAGAAGGAGCCCCCAGACAGCAAACCCCACGACTCCTCCCCCCCACCCCACCGGGTTCGGGAAGAATTTCCTCGGAGAAGAGTGGGAGAAAAAAACCTCTTTATTTAACAAGCAAGACACTCCCCAGCACAGGGAAAAAAGACAACACCAGCTGACAAAAAACTCTTTCACCGTTCTGAAGGGATGACAAACTCAGTCTCTCTGGCGAGTGGTCGCCCAGTTATCAGTCTCTGGCGCTTGGGAATGGCTGCTGCAGGTGACAGAGTGTAGACTCCCGGTGTTTCTTGGGGTTTCCCAGGTCCCCGTCCGGAACAGGTTCAGATGGTATCCAGGAGAGGGAGGGGACGGGGTGGAAGAGAAAACAGTCCAGGGAAAAAGTTGGACTGCCTAGCTGAACTAACTAATAAGAAAAAAGCAAGGGCAAAGCGAAGGAAAGAAAAAGAGGCAGAAGCGAGCAAGCAGGCAAGCAAGCAGGCAAGCAAGCAAGCAAGCAAGCAGGCAAGCAAGCAAGCAAGCAAGCAGGCAAGCAAGCAGGCAAGCAAGCAAGCAAGCAGGCAAGCAAGCAAACCGAGCTAAAACCTCTCCTAAACATAGACCATGGGGGAGGTGAGCCGGCTGATAACAAGACAAAACAAAGCTTCACTCTCAGAGTCAGTCCTGGAAGCACAGGACATAATACCAAACATAATCAGGACACACGATTGGAGATACAAACACCATAACATCACCCTAGGACAGACAGTGACCGGGACACAAGGATCCCACGGGAAACAACGGCACAGGGAGCACCACAGAGGCACAGAGAAGGACGGAGAAAAGACAGAGAGTGCCAAACACACAGCAAGGACTGAGGGGTACCATGACAAAGAGGGAACCCAGGAGCCAGAGAGGAAGCGAGCACAGCCCGTGCGGGGCGGGCAAAGACGGGCAAGGAGCAGCACAGGCACGGAGACAGAGAGGCACGGCCAGCAGGACAGAGGCTCACCAGGAGAGGGGCACAGCAAGGGAGGAGCACCGGGCAGCGCTCCTTTAGGACAAGAATATTCACACACACAAGCAATTCCCTCATTTGCACCTCATTCTTATTTCACACACCCCCCCCCCCCCCCCCCCCAATAAAAAATTCAGCTCATAGCACAGGCAGCTCTGGCTTTTCCCTGCACAGTATTTCTACCAGGGACCTGGGCACAGCACGCGGTCGCGAGTCACCTGAATCAATCCTGATTTAACATTTCAAAGCTTCTCCTTCTGGCACTGCACCTTCTCAGACCCGGGCTGCCATGTTCCACTCCCCTCATGGCCAAATTCAAGAACAACTGTTGCCATTCTGCAGAGAATTCCCAATATGACTCACATGTTATCAGTGGGCAGAAAACTCTTTGGGCTTCAGTTCCACCTCTCACCTGTTCCACGTGGAGGGAGGACAGGCATTAGTCACACATCACAGCAGCAGTGATGGATCAAGGCTTTTTTTTTTTTTTTTTTTTTTTTTGATTGAATAAAAGGGTAAGAAAAAACAAACCAGGTCTCATACAAATGTCTTGAAACACCATTAAAGCTTTTTAAACCCAAGGAGACCATCGTGATTCCTGACTTCAGTCTTCTATTCATACTGGTTTTGGCATCATGAAATCAATCAGAGTCTTTAAAGAAATACTAAATCATCATGACTAAACCCCGGGCTCCTGGTCATTTGCACTTACAGCCCCTTGTAGGAAGCTCTCCAGCCTTTTTTTCCCATCCTACGTTGGACAGAGGATGGCTGTGAACCGCACGCCTCCGCACAAACAGTCCTGCCGGTTCCTCAAAAAGTTTAAAATGCCTGTGATAAAAATGATAGAAAGTAATACTGCCTCTCAGACTGTTCAAGAAATGGGAAGTTGGACTTTCAATGTCCCACTGAGAGATGCCGAATAAAAGCTTCCCCATGAGCTCACACAGAGTAGTAACATTTCTTGGACGAAACTAAACTAAGATTTTTTTTTTGACCAAACAAGATAGGTCTGTATGAGAACAGCTCAGGAGGCTTTCAGGGCTCGCAGTGATGCTGGCAGAGCACAGAACGTTAAAGATGAAGTCTTAACTCCCTGAATTAATGCCCTGTGGTAGCCAAATCTTTTTGCAAAGACACATAAGACTTGCTTCTCCTTGTTTCCGAGTTCCCAAGCCGTCCTGTAATTCGTCACCTGCACTAGTGCAGACCAATCTGCCGTGGGCAAGGAACAGATCCGGCTCCTGAGCTCCAAGCCACGTGTCCCCGATGGAAACCCAAGTCAGGAATACAAAAACACCTGTGGAAGAAAGACGAGAGAAAAATCAGAAGACACAGATATTCTTCTATTTCCACACAGAAATACCGAGCCAAGCTGTTTACCTCTGGGACTCTGTTTTCAAACAGCTCCCCAACTCTGTTCCTAGATGGAAAACGTGGAGTGGCTTTGCCCGTGCAAAGCCAATGAGCCTCCTCACAAGAAGGAACAAACCAGTTTCCTGCTAAATCAGACACCTGGAAATCTCACCTGTCACATGCTGTCATGGACCAGCAAGAGGGATCAGCATCCAGGCCCACGTGGACTTGTTCATTCCTGGCTTCTAATGCAGCAGGGACAACAGCACTGAAGGGAAATGATCACGTCTTCATTTAAAGAGAACCCAACTTCTTCATCAAAGCCATCACTGTCCTCGATCAGGACATCCACCATATCCAGGACATCTAATAAGTGAAGAAAAACATCAAAGCAAGAATCCAGACTAACAGGAAAAACAACAGAGGTAGAATGCAACACTCCAGGAATACAAGGCATCTTTTTAATTCTTTTTAATAAAAAAAAAAAAATAAAAAAAAGGATGAAAGCCACATTTGTCACACAATACAACGTTAAGTGCAACCCCTAAATTACAGCTGAACCTTCACTCTGCCTTTCAATGCTGCTGTCCAGCACGGAGCAGCTGCGGCTGCTCCTGGATCCCTGGATGTGTCCAAAGCCAGGCTGGACACTGGGGCTTGGAGCAGCCCGGGCTACTGAAAGGTGTCCCTGTTCATGGCAGGGCTGGAACTGGATGAGATTTAAGGAGCCTTGCCGGCCAAACCACTCTGGGATTCCATGACTCTGTCAACAGTCCCAGGCAGAAGGGCTAGATTTCCATTTGAGTTCAAAAACGCTGCTGCAAGAGCATGAAGAGAGATTTCAAATACCGTTCAAGTGGCACAACCACGGCAGAAATTACTTTCAGAGGTAAAGCGGCAACTTGGCAATTCCACTTCGACTTCTGATACCAAGAACACGTGGAGAGCTGAATCCTGGAGGGCCCTTACTTAACAGGATTGCCAGAGTTATCCATCCCCAGTTTGCTGATTAGGGCTAGAAAGTGTATCCCCAAGTCATGGAGTTGGGATGTTGACAGGTTACCACATACCATCAATGTGAGAGACGGGGATGCTGATGTTATCAGAGTCCTGTTTAAACAGAGCCACCTGGAGCGTGCTGGCTGCCTGAACCAGGTCTGCTGCCTTGTCAGTGTAGGGACAGGGGTTGGCCACCAGCTTCAGCAGGATCTGTCAGCAAAGGTGGGGAGAAAGGTAAGTGCACCTGCTGGCTGGCAAGTGCAGGGGAACCACACGGTACTGAGAACGACCACGTGCTGAAAGCTGGGCAGCTTTTATGAGGACAACTTCCATAGCACTTCTGCAGGATTCTGTCTACAGTTCCTGCTCTACAGGCCACACTGATGGAAAAACAAAAACCCACCACAACTTGGCACCTAGATTGCGACCACACACCGAGTACCTGGGCAGACCACAGTGGAGGCAAAGCACTGGGCATTCAACATCCTGAAGAGTAAACAGCAAGTGTCACCTTTCCTTGTCAAGGACCACCATCTACTGAGCTCTGATAATGTCGGCACCTAAAGAGGAGATCAAAGCTACCCACACCTACACCACTCTACCCTTACACCGACAATGCTGTAATAACAGCTGATCTTTTTGGATTTCATTTTCCTACAAATCATTTGGCTGCCCTCCCACTGAACACAAGAAGGATGCCACCTCCGTATAAAGAATCCCAAACAAGGCTTTTCTCAGAATTCATTCGCTGGTCTTTGACAGGTTTCTCAACAATAGCAACAAGACCTCCAGTTTCCACTAACACTATTCTTTGCATTTTTTTATCCAGCTGATTTGAACACCGTTACCTTTTCCAAAAACTGAATCACTGCTTCCTTCTGGTCTTCTTTTGTATTATCCAAGTGCTCCAGCCAAATTGAAAGCTCCTTCCACGTGTACTCAAAAGCTCCACTGTCACGTAAAACCTGTCCAGGAAACAAAGGAGGAGGTGTGTAAATAAACCTCAAAACACCTAAAATACAAAACCCCGAGGGATGCAGATCTTTTTCTATAGTTACCTTCATGCTTCCTTCTTTTAGGAACGAAAAGAAGAGCAGGTTGATGAGGAGTCGTATCTGCCGCTCTCCTCACCCTCAGTTCAAGAGGCTCACTAGGGGGACTTCAGCTGCATAGTGGACAATAAAAATCCTACTTCTGTAATTTCTGGAAAGCAGGTTATACTGCTTTCAGAGGGCCGTACAGCTTTCTATCATCACAGGCAGTTAAAAAAAAAAGAAAAAAAAAAGCACCTTCAAAATAGCCTGTAGGGGAGTTTTAGAAAACTACCGATGAAACAGAGGAAAATCATTGCTAAATTAAACCTGAATCAGGCTACTTGTACTTAAAGCAATCAGGCAGAGGGATGAACAGTCACATAAATGAGCAGTGGGCTGTGACCACAGCAAGGTCCAGAGAGAAGTGCAAGTTGCTGGGGGTGGTGAGGAAGACCAACAAGTCCCACACCCTAGAGACAGGCTTTGACGTGCCTAGAAACTTCCCCCCGCTTTCCTGCTCTCCAAATTCAGGCCCTGACTGCGAGCACCCAAACTCGGTGACCCCGAGCTCCAGCTCTACAAGCAAGAAAGGAGGAGGGAGAAGAGGAAGGAATCCGAGTGACACCAGGGTTCAACTCCCTCCCCCTAAGGCCCAGCAAGAGAGGAAACCTTGCCCAGCTTCCCGACCCTGGCACCTACGTTGGACGACTGCAATTACACAGGATGAATCTGTGCCTTTGCTCCTCTCCACACATCAAATACAAGGAAGCCATCACAACTCATTTGTTCTACAGTTACTCCGTGTACAACACCAGCAGCTCTAAAAATAACTGCTGCTCACATCAGTCTGACAGGGGAATTCTTTTAAAGCAAGAAAACACGAAGGAAAAAGGATTCATTATAATATAAGCGACTATTTTTGGCAGGGTCTGGAAACAGAAATGCACCTGCAGCTCTCACAAAACCAGGCAGGAACAGAATGTGAAATCCAAAAACGAGCCTTCAGTTACATGGCACTGTGCAGAAAAGTAAGTCCTTACCATCTATTCTTAGCAGCCTTTCTGCTGACGGAACTGCCCCAACTTCCCTGTTCCTGCTTTCCCTTCAGAGAAAATGCAAAGGACTGAAGTGGAAAGTGGACACAGGAACAAGTCAAGCAGTCCATGTTCCCACCTGGCAAAAGAATCCAAAACCATCAGAAAAACGGCACATTTTGAGCAGCTTTCGGTTGAGACATTCATTGCTGGGAGACCAAGTGAACCTGCCTTTAATCCCTTGCAAGGATCAAGGGCCACTAAACCCTAATTCAGTCACTGTAACTGGATTTTTTTCTTGGCAGGACAGTCTGGTTGCATTTATTCCTTATTCCTAGGGGTAAATCTCTACCCCTACTTAGGTAACTAAAGGATGTCCTCTTTGAATAAGGTGCTAAAAACAGCAGCCTCTGGTGTCTGGTGGACTTCGAGCTGACCAGCTTTTTCTCAAAAGTCAAATAACTAATTTAAATATGCAGAGGGGGATGCTAATTTTCAAGACAAAAAGTACTCCTTGCATCAAAGCTGGGATCAGACAATAACAGAGAGGACTACTCTGCAGGGCCAGAGGAAACCGGAGAAGACTTATGAAAGGCTAGAGTGCTGAAGTACAGATTAAAGAAACGCTGATAAAAAGTAAAAATCCAAAGCAATATCTTCTTGATCAATGTCAAGACCTTTGCAGGCACCAACTGCACTGATTTATTACAGTATCAGAATTCATTCAGCCTCGGGGGGGTGCGTAAACACGACAGACATTTTCTTTGCTCTTTCATCAACTGCTGCAGTGAAGTCCGTTCACAGCATTGATTTCTGTCAAATATTCCGTTACTAGCCGGTTATCTGACAGCAAATTTCAACAAGAGGCACAGGAAAGGAGACTGGTGACCACACAATCCTGCAGCAAAGGTAACTGCTTCAAGAAAAAATCGTACAATCCTGAAATTTCAGGCCAGTGGGATAGAGTGAATATCCTGATATTTCAATTCCAAAGCTTACCTTAATGGTCTCGGGCTCCGGGGCTTGGAGGGGGGGTCGGTTCGGAAGGGCCGCCTCCGGAGGAGGGGATCCCGGGGGGAGTCAGGGGCCCGGGGAGGGGGGCGAGGCGGAGGGAGAGGAAAAAGAGGAAGATGAGGAGCAGGAAGAAGGGGGAGAGGGTTTGAGAGGAGGGGAAGCCCAAATCCGTGCTGTGTGCGGAGCTCCGACAGCACGCTGCAGCCCGCAGCTCAGTGTGAGCACGGGGCAGAGGAGGCGATTTCTGGGCATTCAATCACCCTGAGGCGGGCCCGGCACCGCCCCTGCAGCACCGTCCCCAGCACAGCTCGGTACCGCTCCGGGATCACCCGGCCCCGCCCCGGGTGCCGCCCGGGACCACTGGGGACCGCCCCTAAAGCACCGCCCCGGCCCCGCCCGGTCCCGTCCCCGGGACCTCCGTGCCCCGCCTCGCCAAGCCCCGGCTCCGCCCCGAGCCTGCCCGGGCTGCGCCGGGACCATCGCTGGCGGCCCCGCCCCTCTTCCCCGGGCCGAAGCGGGCTGAAGGAGATGTCCGCACGATTGGAAACGCCGCCGAAAATCGCACCCGTGGCATCGGTGTCGGCGTCGTGCGCAGGCATCCCACTAGAGCGAGCGGGCTCCTTGCTGTGCCACCCTCCTTTTGCAGCCAGAGTTAGAAGGTCGGGGAGCGACACCCGAGCCGCCATCTTGGGAGAGGCAGGCGCGCAGTACCGCGCTCTGCCCACAGGGTGGCGCTTGGGAGACAGGCAAGGGATGGAATCAAGGAGTGTCCCAATCCTTGAGGAAATCCCCCGGAATGAACGCCCCAAGAAACCCCGACCAGAACTGAGAAACCTCCTGCCTCTGTATGAGTGCAAAGGGTGTGCAAGGAGTGTGCAAATAGTGTGCATTAGCAATCGATCGGCAGGCATTGGCAATCGACCGCCGATCTAATCGATCGGCAGGCATTGGCAATCGATCGCCGATCTAATCGATCGGCAGGCATGAGCAATCGATCGCCGATCTAATCGATCGGCAGGCATGAGCAATCGATCGCCGATCTAATCGATCGGCAGGCATTAGCAATCGACCGCCGATCTAATCGATCGGCAGGCATTAGCAATCGACCGCCGATCTAATCGATCGGCAGGCATTAGCAATCGATCGCCGATCTAATCGATCGGCAGGCATTAGCAATCGAACGCCGATCGAATCGATCGGCAGGCGCGATCAATCGATCGCCGATCGAATCGATCGGCAGGCATTAGCAATCGATCGCCGATCGAATCGATCGGCAGGCATTAGCAATCGATCGCCGATCGAATCGATCGGCAGGCATTAGCAATCGATCGCCGATATAATCGATCGGCAGGCGCGATCAATCGATCGCCGATCGAATCGATCGGCAGGCATTAGCAATCGATCGCCGATCTAATCGATCGGCAGGCATTAGCAATCGATCGCCGATCTAATCCATAGGCACGCATTAGCTATCGATCGCCGATCTGATTTTTCCCACCATTTTTCATGGATTTTTCCCCCCATTTCTTACTGATTTTTCCCCATTTTTTTCATGCATTTTTTCCCGCAATTTTCGTGGATTTTTTCCCATATTTTCCCCATTTCTCACTGATTTTTTTCCCCCATTTCTCAATGATTTGTTTCCCCAATTTATCAAAGATTTTTTTCCCCATTTCACCATGATGTTTCCCCCATTTCTCACTGATTTTTTCCCCCATTTCTCACTGATTTTTTCCCCCCATTTTTCCATGGATATTTCCCGATTTTCCCCCCCATTGCTCACTGATTTTTGCCCCCATTTCTCTCTGAATTTTCCCCCCATTTTCCATGCATTTTTCCCCCCATTAATCACTGATTTTTTTCCCCATTTATCACTGATATTTGCCCCCATTTCTCTCTGAATTTTTCCTTCCATTTTTCATGCATTTTTCCGCCCATTAATCACTGATTTTCTCCCCATATATCACTGATTTTTTTCCCCATTTCTCAATTATTTTTTCCCCCACTTTTCCCCGTTTCTCACTGATTTATTCCCCCATTTTTCATGGATTTTTTTTTCCCCATTTCTCACTGATTTTTTTCCCCATTTTTCAAAGATTCCCCCCCCCGTTTTTCACTGATTTTTCTCCATTTCTCACTGATTTTCCCACCATTTTTCATGTGGTTTTTTTCCATTTCTCACTGATGTTTTACCCCATTCTTATTACCATTCTCATAGCTCTATTTTATATTTATACATATTCTTATATTTGCATTATTTCTGTTATACACTAGATTTTTCATAGATATTTGCTACTTATATTTCATTATATTTTACATGTATACCAATCTATTTCTATTCTTTATATTTTATTTTTATATTAGCTATAAAAACCGTGCCTCTACCCAAATAAAAAGCATTTAAACATTCCTTTTAGACTATATTTAGGTATTTTTTATGGTTCTGTTTTTCATGCATTCTACACCCACCCCTCCCTCTCAATGTTCTGGCACCCAGCATGACCCCCCCCCCCCCCCCCCCCCCCCCATGCCCGACTCACCTGCTCCTCCAGCGCAGCCCGGCTCCCTTTCCCAGGGACCTTGGGGTGCCCCAAACCACGTCGGAGCCCCCAGTCTCCACACCCTCCCCCTCCGTAGGGAACGGGAATGGGATGGGGAGCACACAGGACAAGAAAGGAACACAAAAGACACACTGGACAGAGAGAAGAAAAGGGCTGGAAGCTGGATATGAGGATGAAAGTGGAGCAGCAACAAACCTCAGGACTCTTGACTAGAGAGTGTGGCTGCTGAACGTCTCAAAAAAACCCCCAGCTCCAACACAACATGCTGTGCTCACGGCTCGGCCTGGGACTCATCAGTGAACATCTCTCTCTTGCCAGGGCCATAAAGCCCCCGAGAAAACACGAGGTGAGGTTGATGTGCTCCGGCTTTGCTCCTGCTCAGCCCTAACCCCAGCCCCTGCTGCCAGTGAGCACCCTGATCTCTGAACCTCTTCTCAGCTTGTTTGTACGCTTCCAAATTCCTTCCTCTTTCTTCAAGCTTCATCTGTTTCCTGGCATTGGGAGAATGACAAGTGTTTAGCACAGCGCAATGAATACAACAGTCTCATTTTCAGAAGACACAACTGAACGAGAACCGACAGCAGCACTGCTTCGAGACAATCTGGGCACACGTTTCCCTTCCAGCAATCTGAGTGTTCTTTTGTGTCACGCCTGAAATTCTGAAAATGGTTTTTTGAGAAAAATTATCCATAACTAGAAAACAATCAAACCAAATAAATAGAACCCCTAGGATATAATAACAGCCCATATACTACAACACTCCAATTCTAATATTAATAAGAAAACAGAAATTAGCTACACAGCATTACCTCAAACAAACACTACATACTGGCAAGAATCAAAGCCACCACAAAATAATTCAAAAACTACCCTATGCCTTATGCTACAGGCTAGAACGCCATCGGCAAACCTTATCAAGGTATCCTTTAAAAACAACGCCCCACCAAAAACAAAAACAACACAAAACGCCATTCAAGAACTCCCTTATCAACACCTGAATGAAAAAACATGGCATTAGATAAATAGACCATAGCCCTTATCATACACCATCTACAAACAAAATAAAGCTATACCATACATCCTCGAAAACCACCTTCAAAGCACGACATTAGAAAAAAAAACTTTCCAGAATTAAAAGCTGTATCTAACAAAAGCCGTCTGATAAAATTAACAACCAAGCCACCATCAGAGCTGCCCCTACTAAACTCCCCATCGTACATATGAAAAATCAGTTTTAAAAACCTACTTCAATTCATTCTGCCTCAAATACAAAACCATCCAGAAAGTTACCTTCACTCAAAAACAAAAGCGCACGTAGTAAATAACATTAAAAAATAAATCAGCACACTACACACCACAAGCATAAAATATTGAATTAAAACCAAAAATACCCCTATTCATTAAAGAGCCCAGCCGCAAGCTATATTTAACTATAACTTCGTGCAAACGTACACATATCATTAAAATAGATTTCTTTCAGAATACAACTGATGATCTAAAACAGTAAAATGTCCGAGAACGATATTATAATAGGATATCCTCGATCAGCCTCCCGCAAATTCTCTCCACTGTATTGTCCGACACACACCAGAAAAAAAATCCAGTTTTTACTTTTTTCAGCTAACTTCTTATTTATTAGCTGAGAGGAATGTTGAATTTGTCTTTACAAATGAGCTGTGGATCAGCCTGTAGATAAGGCTAGCACTGAGAGATAAAAGAAACAATGGGATGGATTCCACTGATTGATGAATGGAAAGAGATAGTTGCCTTTACAAACAAACTGCGGGGCTGCTGATAAATGAAATTGGATATCGAAAGATGAAAGAAGCAACGGGGGGAAACTATGAATTCTATAAGAATTAAAAATTAAAAGGGAGGGTTCTACATTAGAGGGGAATTTCAGGTATCAGGCGTTCCGGGAAGTCTGTGCCTCTCAAGTACCTCAGCCAATGGCAAAAGAGAGAGGGAAATGCGGCCGGGAAAATAGGATAAAAAGGAGGCTGCGTCCTCCAAAAATTTGAGAGATGCCAGGGGAATGTCCCATGGCCTCTCCCTTTATTCGAATAAAGCAAAAAGGACTCCTCTGTTTCCTTTTTGGACATAAACCGCTGGTGTTTGTGGATTAATTTTCCTGACATTTAGCAACATATTGTTAAAAAAAAAAAAAAAAAAAAAAAAAAAAAAAAAAAAGTGATCCAGAAGAGGGCAACATTGACAGCCATTCCAAGACAGGATGAACAAATGCTTTCACATTGACAGAGGATGCTGCGATGTTCTGAGAACAGAAGATAGAATAAAATAAAGGAAGGTGATGTTACAAGACAGAAAAGGGTAAAATAAAAGGAGTACCTGAGACTGGGGGGCGGGGGGGAAGAAAATGGGGAAATATTAATTGCTACACACTAGGTACAAATGCTTTTTACAAGTAATTTATGAGAAGCAAGCTAAAAGCGTCTTACTGCTGCTAGTGATATCATGCTCCAAGCTCTGCTAATAATTCCTATTTCTAGCAATAGTTAAATTGAACTCACTACATTCCAACTATTTTTCTGCTTGTTTAGATGGCAGATCCGTTTGGAACACACCTTAGTATAGCAAATTCTATGCCCACGTAGGGACCTCTCAGTTCTTCCATAAAACATTTTCTTCTGCATTATGGCAAGCCTTTGTTTTAGCTTGACAGCTTTCTTGAAACTTAAATTTACGCATGTATCCAAAGACATTTGCAATTCCAGAAATTGGTAGGCACATCATATGGAAAGTAAATAACATTCTCGAGAGGGAGTTGCTTTGTTACTGAGGGGATGAAAAGCAAGGCTAGAGCTAGTAGAACTACCCAAGAAATTGGACTTAACGCAGCTTTTACAAGGCTCAAAGTAGCCATACCGAGATGTTTGAGCTAAAAGCCCCAGTTACCAGACTTACAGGCCTAATAGTTATCACCACACCACATTCCCTGGTTGCAGTATTTTTAACAGCAGTGCAGAACGCTACTGAAAATTATTTTTAGGTTGAATTGTTCTCTCCCCTCACTGCCTGTGTAGCTGTTAGAGGCTTCCAGGAGGCTGGGGAAGCAGACTGCTGGTTTCACTTCCAGACACGTCACTTCCATGGTCTGCTGGAGGGCACTTTGAAGCCCGTGGCCTTTTCTTGCTCTATTGTATCTGACAACTTTCCTCCCCCACGTCTGTTTTTTAGCGGGCAGCATTTTTGGAGGGCCAGTCAAAGACCTCAGGCTCCGAGAGAATTCGTCTGCTTTGCTCTGTTTATGTGTGCAACAGATGGGAGCAGCAACTAAGTCAAGTAGTAACTTCTGAGCTGCCCAGTTATCAGTAAACCAAAATATTCTTTTGTGACTCTCGCCAGACGAACATATCATCCTATCCGAGTCACACACTGCCCCTCTGGCATTTTCCAGTCAGACAAAGAATTCCTGGCCCCTTGCATGAACCTCAGCTCTCCACCTTGTTCCAGAAAGAGTTCTAGATCCAAGGCCCAGTGAGCCAGCTACCCTTTGCTGCCCTGAGCAGTATGGAAACAGCCAAGCCCCAGCCCTGCAGCCCTGCCTAACTCGCCTTTGCCTCCCAAACCTGAACCTTTTCCTTGGCTGTGGCATCCTCACTCATGCAATCCTGAAGACAAAAATCTGATTTGGCAGGTGAGGCCGTTTCTAACGCAAAAGCTTCACCAAGGTTTCTCTTCCAACTTCAGCCTTAAACAGTCCTGTCCTCCTCAGACAGCCCCCACCTCCAGCCTTTAGCTGTAAATACTGACTGGTTTATAGCTAATGCTTGCCACCCCTCAAAATTAAGTCTTTTGATATGCATTTACATCCCTCCCTAACCATGTCCTCATCACCCTTCCCAAACTCAGCCTCATCTCCAGGCCTAGAACCTCTCCCTAGGTGAGGGACTGTCCTCGGGTAGGAGTGCTGACAGACCTGTGCACGAGCCCAGCTGCATAGCCCGTGCTAATCCCAGCCCAGCTCTAGCCTTTAAACCCACTGGGGCTTTGGTACTGGAGGCCCAGTTACAGTAACCCCTGTGGCCGTTCCGCTTCCAGGCCATCTGTGAGTTGTGATCCCCCACCCTACACCACTTTGGTGAGAAATGCATTCCTTTCTTACAATAAAGTTTTCATTTTATGTCTAAATTCAAGCATTCAGAGAAAACGTGTAGCAATTCTATCAAGACAGACATGACAGGCACCAACATTAGTCTTTCATTACACACTTTTCATGCCTTCTCTCCACAGATTTCTTTGAGGCAACTCTGACTCCTTTTCTCACAGGCAGCTCCACACAGCACCGACTCCTCCTCTCCTCTGTACGACTGGCTAAACCCCAGCCTGTCCCTTCCCCAGCCACCTGAGCCTGTCTGTCCCACACACAGCATCCTCTCACCTTGTCCATCCCTTGCACGGCCACGTGTCCCTTCCTCCTCGCAGCACAGCCAGCAGGCTCCAGCCCACACTGCAGCAGGCTCTGCACCTCCAGCTGGAGCTGTGCTTAGTGAAACTGGCAGCCAGCTGACCCACGCTTTTATAACAACCAGCCTCACTGGGCAGGCAAGGCTGTTTCCACTCCTTGCTAGTCAGTACAGCTGTAACTCGTTGGCAACTAGTGCCTTCTGCACTATCCTTACAAACTATTCTCCTACAGAAATGGACCGGAATTCCGCGGGGATTTTCCGGGGATTCCGGGGGGATTTTCTCGGGAATTCCGGGGGGATTTTGTCGGGGATTCCGGGGGGATTTTCTGGGGGATTCCGGGGGGATTTTATCGGGGATTCCTGGGGGATATTCCCGGGGATTCCGGGGGGATTTTATCGGGGATTCTGGGCATATTTTCTCGCGGATTCCGGGGGGATTTTCTCAGGGATTCCGGGGAGATTTTATCGGGGATTCCGGGGGGATTTTTCCCGGGAAATCCGGGGGGATTTCCCCCGCGATTCCAGGGGGATTTTCCAGGGGATTCCGGGCATATTTTCTCGGGGATTCCTGGGGGATTTTCCAAGGGATTCCATGGGGATTATCCAGGGGATTCCAGGGGGATTTTATCGGGGATACCTGGGGGATTTTCCAGGGGATTCCTGGGGGATTTTCCCGGGGATTCCGGGGGGATTTTCACGGGGATTCCGGGGGGATTTTCACTGGGATTCCGGGGCGATTTTCTCAGGGAATTCCGGGGGATTTTCTCGGGAATTCCGGGAGGATTTTCAGGAGTATTCCGGGGGGATTTTCCCGAGTATTCCGGGGGGATTTTTTCGGGGAGTCCGGGGGGATTTTCCCGGGGATTCCGAGGGGATATTCCCGGGGAATTCCGGGGGGATTTTCTCCGGGATTCCGGGGGGATTTTCCAGGGGTTTCAGCGAGGAATTTCCCGGGGAATTCCCGGTGGATTTTCCAGGGGATTCCGGGTGGATTTTCTCGGGGATTCCGGGGGGATTTTCCCGAGTATTCCGGGGGGAATTTTTCGGGGAGTCCGGAGGGATTTTCCCGGGGTATCCGGGGTGATTTTACGAGGAATTCCGGGGGGATTTTCCCGAGTGTTCCGGGGGGATTTCCTCGGGGATTACGGGATGATTTTCTCGGGCAATTCCGGGGGATGTTCTCGGGTATTCCGGGGCCATTATCTCGGTGATTCCGGGGAGATTTTCTCGGGGATTCCGAGATTATTTTCCCGGGGAATTCATGGGGATTTTCCCGGGGATTCCGGGGGGATATTCTCGGGGATTCCGGGGGGATTTTCCCGAGTATTTCGGGGGGGTTTTCTCGGGGATTCCGTGGGGATTTCCCCGGGGATTCCGGGGGGATTTTCCCGAGTATTCCGGGAGGATTTTGTCGGGGATTCCGGGGGATTTTCTCGTGGATTCCGGGACGATTTTCCCGAGGAATTCCGGGGGGATTTTCTCGGGGATTCCCGGGGGATTTTCCCGGGGAATTCCGGGGGGATTTTCTCGGGGATTCCGGGGGGATTTTCTCGGGGATTCCGGGGGGATTTTCCCGGGATTCCGGGGGAATTTTCCAGGGGATTCGGGGCCGATTTTCGCGGGGATTCTGGGGGGATTTTCCCTGGGATTGCGGGGGGATTTTCCCTGGTAATTCCAGGGGATTTTCCCGGGGATCTCGGGGTGAGTATCCCGGGGATTCCGGGGGGATTTTGTCGGGGATTCCGGGGGGATTTTCCAGGGGATTCCGGGGGGATTTTCCAGGGGATTCCGGGCATATTTTCCCGAGTATTACGGGCGAATTTTCTCGGGGATTCCGGGGGGGCTTTCACGGGGATTTCTGGGGGATTTTCGCCTGGATTCCGGGGGGATTTTCTCGCGGATTCCGGGGGGATTTTCCCGGGGATTCCGGGAGGAATTTCTCGGGGAGTCCGGGGGGATTTTCCAGGGGAACTCCGGGGGATTTTCTCGGGGATTCCGGGGGGATTTTCCATCGGACTCCGGGTTGATTTTCCCGGGGACTCCGGGGGATTTTCTCGGGGATTTCTGGAGGATTTTCCCGGGGATTCCGGGCGGATATTTTCGTGGATTCCGGGAGGATTTTCCCGGGGAATTCCGAGGGATTTTCAGGGGATTCCGGGGGGATTTTCTCGGGGATTCAGGGGGGATTTTCCAGGGGATTCCGGGGGGATTTTCTCGGGGATTCCGGGGAGATTTTCTCGCGTATTCCCGGGGCATTTTCCTGGGGATTCCGGGGGGATTATCCAGGGGATTCCGGGGGGTTTTTCCAGGGGATTCCGGGCATATTTTCCCGAGTATTACGGGCGAATTTTCTCGGGGATTCCGGGGAGATTTTCTTGGGGATTCCGGGGGGGCTTTCACAGGGATTTCTGGGGGATTTTCGCGTGGATTCCGGGGGGATTTTTCCGGGGATTCCGGCGGAAATTTCTCGGGCAGTCCGGGGGGATTTTCTAGGGGAATTCCGGGGGATTTTCGCGTGGATTCTGGGGGGATTTTCCATCGGACTCCGGGTTGATTTTGCCGGGGACTCCGGGGGATTTTCTCGGGGATTTCTGGAGGATTTTCCCGGGGATTCCGGGCGGATTTTCTCGTGGATTCCGGGACGATTTTCCCGAGGAATTCCGGGGGGATTTTCTCGGGGATTCCTAGGGGATTTTCCAGGGGATTCCGGGGTGATTATCCCGGGGATTTTCCTGGGGGATTTTCCCGGGGATTCCGGGGGATTTTCTCGGGGATTCCGGGTTGATTTTCCCGGGGAATTCCGAGGGATTTTCTCGGGGATTCCGGGGAGATGATCCCGGGGATTTCGGGGAGATTTTCTGGGGGATTCCTGGGGGATTTTCTCGGGGATTCCGGGGGGATTTTCCCGGGGATTCCCGGGGAATTTTCCCGGGGATTCCCGGGGATTTTCTCTCGGATTTTTTTCCCCAATTTTTCAAGCATTTTTTCCCGCAATTTTCGTGGATTTTTCCCAAATTTTCCCCATTTCTCACTGATTTTTTTCCCCATTTCTCAATGATTTTTGCCCCAATTTATCAAAGATTTTTTCCCCATTTCTCACTGATGTTTTTCCCCATTTTCCCCCCATTTCTCACTGATTTTTATCCCCCATTTTTCAATGATTTTTCCCCATTTCTCTCTGATTTTTTCCCCATTTCACCATGATGTTTTCCCCATTTCTCACTGATTTTTCCGTTGATTTTTCATGGATTTTTCCACCCATTTTTCGTGGATTTTTTCCCCATTTTTCCCCATTTCTCACTGATTTTTTCCCCCCATTTATCACTCCTTTTTCCCCATTTTTCCCCATTTCTCACTGATTTTTTCCGCCATTTTTCATGGATGTTTCCCCCAATTTTCATGGATATTTCCTGATTTTCCCCCCCATTTCTCACTGATATTTGCCCCCATTTCTCTCTGAATTATTCCCCCCATTTTTCATGCATTTTCCCGCCCGTTAATCACTGATTTTTTCCCCATTTCTCACCGACTTTTCCCCCCATTTCTCACTGATTTTTCCATCATTTTTCATGGCTTTTCCCCCCCATTTCTCACTGATTTTACCCCATTTCTCACTGATTTTATTAATGTTTGTATTTCTATTTCTAATTATGTTTATATTTATATTTATTATTATTGTTTTGCATGTTTATGTCTATGTTTATATTTATGCATATTTATTTTTATGCCGGCGAACGCGGGCAGGCGTTTTATGTAGATGCCTATCCGCCGGGGTCCTAGAGAGGCCGCCATCTTGAGTGTGTCCGCACTCTCAAAATGGCGGCTCGGGAGGCACCCCGCCTGACCTTCCCAAAATGGCGGCAGAAAGGGCGGGAAAAAATCAGGACCCCGGTGTGTAGGCATAAGATGCCTGATTAAATCGCCGACGCCGATCCGCTCGCCGCCAATTTTCCCGGATGTGTCAGAGCGTACCGACAGCGGCCGCGCGGTCCCCGGTGCCGCGGGCGTGAGGGCGCCGGCGGGCGCGGGCAGGCGTTTTATGTAGACGCCTATCCGCCGGGGTCCTAGAGAGGCCGCCATCTTGAGTGTGTCCGCACTCTCAAAATGGCGGCTCGGGCGGCACCCCGCCTGACCTTCCAAAAATGGCGGCAGAAAGGGCGGGAAAAAATCAGGACCCCGGTGTGTAGGCATAAGATGCCTGATTACATCGCCGACGCCGATCCGCTCGCCGACAATTTTTCCGGATGTTTCAGAGCGTGCCGACAACGGCCGCGCGGTCCCCGGTCCCGCGGGCGTGAGGGCGCCGGCGGGCGCGGGCAGGCGTTTTTCGTAGACGCCTATCCGCCGGGGTCCTAGAGAGGCCGCCATCTTGAGTGTGTCCGCACTCTCAAAATGGCGGCTCGGGAGGCACCCCGCCTGACCTTCCCAAAATGGCGGCAGAAAGGGCGGGAAAAAATCAGGACCCCGGTGTGTAGGCATAAGATGCCTGATTACATCGCCGACGCCGATCCGCTCGCCGACAATTTTTCCGGATGTTTCAGAGCGTGCCGACAACGGCCGCGCGGTCCGCGGTGCCGCGGGCGTGAGGGCGCCGGCGGGCGCGGGCAGGCGTTTTACGTAGACGCCTATCCGCCGGGGTCCTAGAGAGGCCGCCATCTTGAGCGTGTCGGGACTCTCAAAATGGCGCCTCGGATGGCACCCCGGCTGACCTGCCAAAAATGGCGGCAGAAAGGGCGGGAAAAAATCAGGACCCCGGTGTGTAGGCATAAGATGCCTGATTACATCGCCGACGCCGATCCGCTCGCCGACAATTTTTCCGGATGTTTCAGAGCGTGCCGACAACGGCTGCGCGGTCCGCGGTGCCGCGGGCGTGAGGGCGCCGGCGGGCGCGGGCAGGCGTTTTTCGTAGACGCCTATCCGCCGGGGTCCTAGAGAGGCCGCCATCTTGAGCGCTGCCGCAGGGCTGGGTCCCGGCCCGCGGGCCCTTCCGCCATCCTGAGAGGGGCACGGTGCAGTACCCGCCTGTGTCCACACGGCGGCAGCACTGCCGCCCAACTCAGCCCGGCACTGCCGCCCTGTCAGGGACAGCCAGAGAAGGGAGAGAGTTCCAAGCACCAGAGTCCCCACCCGTCATAAAATCCTCTCCATGAACGCCCCAAAAAAACCCCGACCCAAACTAAAAATGCCCTGCCTCTGACCAAATGAAAAAAAAACCCTTTTATATATAGAAATCATCTATTTTTTAATATTTAATTTCTAGTCATAATCTAGACATATTTCATATATTCAATTTAATTGCTATTCTATTTATCATATATACAATATTATTTTATTATTCATTATATACATAGATTTATATTACTAATGGTATTTCTATTTTATCTATATCCATCTATATTTGGAGGTTCATAGTTTTTAATATTATTTCTTTAAAAGCTCTGCCTCTAACCAAATAGAAACAAAAAACTCGATTATTTTAAATTATATTTGAATATATTTTTTTATTTAGTTTTCATATTTATATCTGTAGATTTATATGTCTATATTGTGTATTCTATATTTATATACTATTTAACGTATTTTTTACTAGTATATTAATATACTATATGCTATTTACATTCTATTATAACATACTATTTAATATAACATATTAAAATCGATCAATTATTTCTATTACATACTACATACATATATTTTATATTTATATTTATTTCTATAGATTTATACTTACATATATATATGCATATATAGTTATAATAATTTTATGTCAGTATCTATTTTTGCATATTTGTATATTTTTGCCTATATGATTTATATTATTTATTAAAAACCCTCCTCTAACCAAATAAAAAACAATAAAACATTCCTTTTAAAGTCTAAGTATTTATATATTTCTATTTTCATAACAAAATATAATGTAATGTAATATATTTATATATTGGTTTCTTATATTTGCTTCTATATTTTTATTCTTTATCTTTTCTATTTACAGTATCTATAAAAAAACCCTACCTCTATCCAAACACAAACCAATAAAACATTCCTTTTAGACTATATTTAGCTATTTTTTAAGGTTCTGTTTTTCATGCATTCTACACCCACCCCTCCCTCTCAATGTTCTGGCACCCAGCATGACCCCCCCCCCCCCATGCCCGACTCACCTGCTCCTCCAGCGCAGCCCGGCTCCCTCTCCCAGGGACCTTGGGGTGCCCCAAACCACGTCGGAGCCCCCCTCAGCCTTTTTTCCTCACCCCAAAGAAGGCACAGAACGACTCCAACTGCCCTGGACAGCAGCAGAGCACTTGACTGCAACCCCTCCCATGTGTCCATCCCACAGAAAGTGACTCTGCTGACACCAGAAAAGGGAGGGCAGTCCCCACAAGGGCTGAAGTTCCTCCCCAGCCCTGCAGACACAGGGGACAAGGGGCAGAAAGGAGGAGGGGCAGCAGAGAAGACAAGGGAAGAAAATCAACATCAAGGTGCACGATGAAATGGAACCCCCCCTAAAAAAAAAAAAAAAAAGAAGAAGAAAAATGAAAACGAAAAATAACCAAAAAACGAAAAGAAACCCCTGGCATGCTGGATGGGCAGCACAAGAGGGAGGGATTAAAAATGAACAGGGACAGTGTCCTGGTTTTGGGCAAATTTGGGGGAAAACCTCCAGAAGGAGCCCCCAGACAGCAAACCCCACGACTCCTCCCCCCCACCCCACCGGGTTCGGGAAGAATTTCCTCGGAGAAGAGTGGGAGAAAAAAACCTCTTTATTTAACAAGCAAGACACTCCCCAGCACAGGGAAAAAAGACAACACCAGCTGACAAAAAACTCTTTCACCGTTCTGAAGGGATGACGAGTTCAGTCTCTCTGGCGAGTGGTCGCCCAGTTATCAGTCTCTGGCGCTTGGGAATGGCTGCTGCCGGTGACAGAGTGTAGACTCCCGGTGTTTCTTGGGGTTTCCCAGGTCCCCGTCCGGAACAGGTTCAGATGGTATCCAGGAGAGGGAGGGGACGGGGTGGAAGAGAAAACAGTCCAGGGAAAAAGTTGGACTGCCTAGCTGAACTAACTAATAAGAAAAAAGCAAGGGCAAAGCGAAGGAAAGAAAAAGAGGCAGAAGCGAGCAAGCAGGCAAGCAAGCAAGCAAGCAGGCAAGCAAGCAAACCGAGCTAAAACCTCTCCTAAACATAGACATAAACATAAACATGGGGGAGGTGAGCCGGCTGATAACAAGACAAAACAAAGCTTCACTCTCAGACTCAGTCCTGGAAGCACAGGACATAATACCAAACATAATCAGGACACATGATTGGAGATAGAAACACCATAACATCACCCTAGGACAGACAGTGACCGGGACACAAGGATCCCACGGGAAACAACGGCACAGGGAGCACCACAGAGGCACAGAGAAGGACGGAGAAAAGACAGAGAGTGCCAAACACACAGCAAGGACTGAGGGGTACCATGACAAAGAGGGAACCCAGGAGCCAGAGAGGAAGCGAGCACAGCCCGTGCGGGGCGGGCAAAGACGGGCAAGGAGCAGCACAGGCACGGAGACAGAGAGGCACGGCCAGCAGGACAGAGGCTCACCAGGAGAGGGGCACAGCAAGGGAGGAGCACCGGGCAGCGCTCCTTTAGGACAAGAATATTCACACACACAAGCAATTCCCTCATTTGCACCTCATTCTTATTTCACACCCCCCCCCCCCCCCCCCCCAATAAAAAATTCAGCTCATAGCACAGGCAGCTCTGGCTTTTCCCTGCACAGTATTTCTACCAGGGACCTGGGCACAGCACGCGGTCGCGAGTCACCTGAATCAATCCTGATTTAACATTTCAAAGCTTCTCCTTCTGGCACTGCACCTTCTCAGACCCGGGCTGCCATGTTCCACTCCCCTCATGGCCACATTCAAGAACAACTGTTGCCATTCTGCAGAGAATTCCCAATATGACTCACATGTTATCAGTGGGCAGAAAACTCTTTGGGCTTCAGTTCCACCTCTCACCTGTTCCACGTGGAGGGAGGACAGGCATTTGTCACACATCACAGCAGCAAGGCTGGATCAAGGCTTTTTTTTTTTTTTTTTTTTGATTGAATAAAAGGGTAAGAAAAAACAAACCAGGTCTCATACAAATGTCTTGAAACACCATTAAAGCTTTTTAAACCCAAGGAGACCATCGTGATTCCTGACTTCAGTCTTCTATCCATACTGGTTTTGGCATCATGAAATCAATCAGAGTCTTTAAAGAAATACTAAATCATCATGACTAAACCCCGGGCTCCTGGTCATTTGCACTTACAGCCCCTTGTAGGAAGCTCTCCAGCCTTTTTTTCCCATCCTACGTTGGACAGAGGATGGCTGTGAACCGCACGCCTCCGCACAAACAGTCCTGCCGGTTCCTCAAAAAGTTTAAAATGCCTGTGATAAAAATGATAGAAAGTAATACTGCCTCTCAGACTGTTCAAGAAATGGGAAGTTGGACTTTCAATGTCCCACTGAGAGATGCCGAATAAAAGCTTCCCCATGAGCTCGCACAGAGTAGTAACATTTCTTGGACGAAACTAAACTAAGATTTTTTTTTTGACCAAACAAGATAGGTCTGTATGAGAACAGCTCAGGAGGCTTTCAGGGCTCGCAGTGATGCTGGCAGAGCACAGAACGTTAAAGATGAAGTCTTAACTCCCTGAATTAATGCCCTGTGGTAGCCAAATCTTTTTGCAAAGACACATAAGACTTGCTTCTCCTTGTTTCCGAGTTCCCAAGCCATCCTGTAATTCGTCACCTGCACTAGTGCAGACCAATCTGCCGTGGGCAAGGAACAGATCCGGCTCCTGAGCTCCAAGCCACGTGTCCCCGATGGAAACCCAAGTCAGGAATACAAAAACACCTGTGGAAGAAAGACGAGAGAAAAATCAGAAGACACAGATATTCTTCTATTCCCACACAGAAATACCGAGCCAAGCTGTTTACCTCTGGGACTCTGTTTTAAAACAGCTCCCCAACTCTGTTCCTAGATGGAAAACGTGGAGTGGCTTTGCCCGTGCAAAGCCAATGAGCCTCCTCACAAGAAGGAACAAACCAGTTTCCTGCTAAATCAGACACCTGGAAATCTCACCTGTCACATGCTGTCATGGACCAGCAAGAGGGATCAGCATCCAGGCCCACGTGGACTTGTTCATTCCTGGCTTCTAATGCAGCAGGGACAACAGCACTGAAGGGAAATGATCACGTCTTCATTTAAAGAGAACCCAACTTCTTCATCAAAGCCATCACTGTCCTCAATCAGGACATCCACCATATCCAGGACATCTAATAAGTGAAGAAAAACATCAAAGCAAGAATCCAGACTAACAGGAAAAACAACAGAGGTAGAATGCAACACTCCAGGAATACAAGGCATCTTTTTAATTCTTTTTAATTAAAAAAAAAAAAATAAAAAAAAGGATGAAAGCCACATTTGTCACACAATACAACGTTAAGTGCAACCCCTAAATTACAGCTGAACCTTCACTCTGCCTTTCAATGCTGCTGTCCAGCACGGAGCAGCTGTGGCTGCTCCTGGATCCCTGGATGTGTCCAAAGCCAGGCTGGACACTGGGGCTTGGAGCAGCCCGGGCTACTGAAAGGTGTCCCTGTTCATGGCAGGGCTGGAACTGGATGAGATTTAAGGAGCCTTGCCGGCCAAACCACTCTGGGATTCCATGACTCTGTCAACAGTCCCAGGCAGAAGGGCTAGATTTCCATTTGAGTTCAAAAACGCTGCTGCAAGAGCATGAAGAGAGATTTCAAATACCGTTCAAGTGGCACAGCCACGGCAGAAATTACTTTCAGAGGTAAAGCGGCAACTTGGCAATTCCACTTCGACTTCTGATACCAAGAACACGTGGAGAGCTGAATCCTGGAGGGCCCTTACTTAACAGGATTGCCAGAGTTATCCATCCCCAGTTTGCTGATTAGGGCTAGAAAGTGTATCCCCAAGTCATGGAGTTGGGATGTTGACAGGTTACCACATACCATCAATGTGAGAGACGGGGATGCTGATGTTATCAGAGTCCTGTTTAAACAGAGCCACCTGGAGCGTGCTGGCTGCCTGAACCAGGTCTGCTGCCTTGTCAGTGTAGGGACAGGGGTTGGTCACCAGCTTCAGCAGGATCTGTCAGCAAAGGTGGGGAGAAAGGTAAGTGCACCTGCTGGCTGGCAAGTGCAGGGGAACCACACGGTACTGAGAACGACCACGTGCTGAAAGCTGGGCAGCTTTTATGAGGACAACTTCCATAGCACTTCTGCAGGATTCTGTCTACAGTTCCTGCTCTACAGGCCACACTGATGGAAAAACAAAAACCCACCACAACTTGGCACCTAGACTGCGACCACACACCGAGTACCTGGGCAGACCACAGTGGAGGCAAAGCACTGGGCATTCAACATCCTGAAGAGTAAACAGCAAGTGTCACCTTTCCTTGTCAAGGACCACCATCTACTGAGCTCTGATAATGTCGGCACCTAAAGAGGAGATCAAAGCTACCCACACCTACACCACTCTACCCTTACACCGACAATGCTGTAATAACAGCTGATCTTTTTGGATTTCATTTTCCTACAAATCATTTGGCTGCCCTCCCACTGAACACAAGAAGGATGCCACCTCCGTATAAAGAATCCCAAACAAGGCTTTTCTCAGAATTCATTCGCTGGTCTTTGACAGGTTTCTCAACAATAGCAACAAGACCTCCAGTTTCCACTAACACTATTCTTTGCATTTTTTTATCCAGCTGATTTGAACACCGTTACCTTTTCCAAAAACTGAATCACTGCTTCCTTCTGGTCTTCTTTTGTATTATCCAAGTGCTCCAGCCAAATTGAAAGCTCCTTCCACGTGTCCTCAAACGCTCCACTGTCACGTAAAACCTGTCCAGGAAACAAAGGAGAAGGTGTGTAAATAAACCTCAAAACACCTAAAATACAAAACCCCGAGGGATGCAGATCTTTTTCTATAGTTACCTTCATGCTTCCTTCTTTTAGGAACGAAAAGAAGAGCAGGTTGATGAGGAGTCGTATCTGCCGCTCTCCTCACCCTCAGTTCAAGAGGCTCACTAGGGGGACTTCAGCTGCATAGTGGACAATAAAAATCCTACTTCTGTAATTTTTGGAAAGCAGGTTATACTGCTTTCAGAGGGCCGTACAGCTTTCTATCATCACAGGCAGTTAAAAAAAAAAGAAAAAAGCACCTTCAAAATAGCCTGTAGGGGAGTTTTAGAAAACTACCGATGAAACAGAGGAAAATCATTGCTAAATTAAACCTGAATCAGGCTACTTGTACTTAAAGCAATCAGGCAGAGGGATGAACAGTCACATAAATGAGCAGTGGGCTGTGACCACAGCAAGGTCCAGAGAGAAGTGCAAGTTGCTGGGGGTGGTGAGGAAGACCAACAAGTCCCACACCCTAGAGACAGGCTTTGACGTGCCTAGAAACTTCCCCCCGCTTTCCTGCTCTCCAAATTCAGGCCCTGACTGCGAGCACCCAAACTCGGTGACCCCGAGCTCCAGCTCTACAAGCAAGAAAGGAGGAGGGAGAAGAGGAAGGAATCCGAGTGACACCAGGGTTCAGCTCCCTCCCCCTAAGGCCCAGCAAGAGAGGAAACCTTGCCCAGCTTCCCGACCCTGGCACCTACGTTGGACGACTGCAATTACACAGGATGAATCTGTGCCTTTGCTCCTCTCCACACATCAAATACAAGGAAGCCATCACAACTCATTTGTTCTACAGTTACTCCGTGTACAACACCAGCAGCTCTAAAAATAACTGCTGCTCACATCAATCTGACAGGGGAATTCATTTAAAGCAAGAAAACATGAAGGAAAAAGGATTCATTATAATATAAGCGACTATTTTTGGCAGGGTCTGGAAACAGAAATGCACCTGCAGCTCTCACAAAACCAGGCAGGAACAGAATGTGAAATCCAAAAACGAGCCTTCAGTTACATGGCACTGTGCAGAAAAGTAAGTCCTTACCATCTATTCTTAGCAGCCTTTCTGCTGACGGAACTGCCCCAACTTCCCTGTTCCTGCTTTCCCTTCAGAGAAAATGCAAAGGACTGAAGTGGAAAGTGGACACAGGAACAAGTCAAGCAGTCCATGTTCCCACCTGGCAAAAGAATCCAAAACCATCAGAAAAACGGCACATTTTGAGCAGCTTTCGGTTGAGACATTCATTGCTGGGAGACCAAGTGAACCTGCCTTTAATCCCTTGCAAGGATCAAGGGCCACTAAACCCTAATTCAGTCACTGTAACTGGATTTTTTTCTTGGCAGGACAGTCTGCTTGCATTTATTCCTTATTCCTAGGGGTAAATCTCTACCCCTACTTAGGTAACTAAAGGATGTCCTCTTTGAATAAGGTGCTAAAAACAGCAGCCTCTGGTGTCTGGTGGACTTCGAGCTGACCAGCTTTTTCTCAAAAGTCAAATAACTAATTTAAATATGCAGAGGGGGATGCTAATTTTCAAGACAAAAAGTCCTCCTTGCATCAAAGCTGGGATCAGACAATAACAGAGAGGACTACTCTGCAGGGCCAGAGGAAACCGGAGAAGACTTAAGAAAGGCTAGAGTGCTGAAGTACAGATTAAAGAAACGCTGATAAAAAGTAAAAATCCAAAGTAATATCTTCTTGATCAATGTCAAGACCTTTGCAGGCACCAACTGCACTGATTTATTACAGTATCAGAATTCATTCAGCCTCGGGGGGGGTGCGTAAACACGACAGACATTTTCTTTGCTCTTTCATCAACTGCTGCAGTGAAGTCCGTTCACAGCATTGATTTCTGTCAAATATTTCGTTACTAGCCGGTTATCTGACAGCAAATTTCAACAAGAGTCACAGGAAAGGAGACTGGTGACCACACAATCCTGCAGCAAAGGTAACTGCTTCAAGAAAAAATCGTACAATCCTGAAATTTCAGGCCAGTGGGATAGAGTGAATATCCTGATATTTCAATTCCAAAGCTTACCTTAATGGTCTCGAGCTCCGGGGCTTGGAGGGGGGGTCGGTTCGGAAGGGCCGCCTCCGGAGGAGGGGATCCCGGGGGGAGTCAGGGGCCCGGGGAGGGGGGCGAGGCGGAGGGAGAGGAAAAAGAGGAAGATGAGGAGGAGGAAGAAGGGGGAGAGGGTTTGAGAGGAGGGGAAGCCCAAATCCGTGCTGTGTGCGGAGCTCCGACAGCACGCTGCAGCCCGCAGCTCAGTGTGAGCACGGGGCAGAGGAGGCGATTTCTGGGCATTCAATCACCCTGAGGCGGGCCCGGCACCGCCCCTGCAGCACCGTCCCCAGCACAGCTCGGTACCGCTCCGGGATCACCCGGCCCCGCCCCCGGTGCCGCCCGGGACCACTGGGGACCGCCCCTAAAGCACCGCCCCGGCCCCGCCCGGTCCCGTCCCCGGGACCTCCGTGCCCCGCCTCGCCAAGCCCCGGCTCCGCCCCGAGCCTGCCCGGGCTGCGCCGGGACCATCGCTGGCGGCCCCGCCCCTCTTCCACGGGCCGAAGCGGGCTGAAGGAGATGTCCGCACGATTGGAAACGCCGCCGAAAATCGCACCCGTGGGATCGGTGTCGGCGTCGTGCGCAGGCATCCCACTAGAGCGAGCGGGCTCCTTGCTGTGCCACCCTCCTTTTGCAGCCAGAGTTAGAAGGTCGGGGAGCGACACCCGAGCCGCCATCTTGGGAGAGGCAGGCGCGCAGTACCGCGCTCTGCCCACAGGGTGGCGCTTGGGAGACAGGCAAGGGATGGAATCAAGGAGTGTCCCAATCCTTGAGGAAATCCCCCTGAATGAACGCCCCAAAAAACCGCGACCAGAACTGAGAAACCTCCTGCCTCTGTATGAGTGCAAAGGGTGTGCAAGGAGTGTGCAAATAGTGTGCATTAGCAATCGATCGGCAGGCATTGGCAATCGACCGCCGATCTAATCGATCGGCAGGCGCGATCAATCGATCGCCGATATAATCGATCGGCAGACATTGGCAATCGATCGCCGATCTAATCGATCGGCAGGCATTAGCAATCGATCGCCGATCTAATCGATCGACAGGCATTAGCAATCGATCGCCGATCTAATCGATCGGCAGGCGCGATCAATCGATCGCCGATCGAATCGATCGGCAGGCGCGATCAATCGATCGCCGATCGAATCGATCGACAGGCATTAGCAATCGATCGCCGATCGAATCGATCGGCAGGCGCGATCAATCGATCGCCGATCTAATCGATCGGCAGGCGCGATCAATCGATCGCCGATCGAATCGATCGGCAGGCGCGATCAATCGATCGCCGATCGATTCGATCGGCAGGCATTAGCAATCGATCGCCGATCGAATCGATCGGCAGGCGCGATCAATCGATCGCCGATCTAATCGATCGGCAGGCATTAGCAATCGATCGCCGATCGAATCGATCGGCAGGCATTAGCAATCGATCGCCGATCGAATCGATCGGCAGGCATTAGCAATCGATCGCCGATATAATCGATCGGCAGGCGCGATCAATCGATCGCCGATATAATCGATCGGCAGGCATTAGCAATCGATCGCCGATATAATCGATCGGCAGGCGCGATCAATCGATCGCCGATCTAATCGATCGGCAGGCATTAGCAATCGATCGCCGATATAATCGATCGGCAGGCGCGATCAATCGATCGCCGATCTAATCCATAGGCACGCATTAGCTATCGATCGCTGATCTGATTTTTCCCGCCATTTTTCATGGATTTTTTCCCCCATTTCTTACTGATTTTTCCCCAATTTTTCATGCATTTTTCCCCGCAATTTTCGTGGATTTTTTCCCATATTTTCCCCACTTCTCACTGATTTTTTTCCCACATTTCTCAATGATTTGTTTCCCCAATTTATCAAAGATTTTTTTCCCCATTTCACCATGATGTTTCCCCCATTTCTCACTGATTTTTTCCCCCATTTCTCACTGATTTTTTCCCCCCATTTTTCCATGGATATTTCCCGATTTTCCCCCCCATTGCTCACTGATTTTTGCCCCCATTTCTCTCTGAATTTTCCCCCCATTTTCCATGCATTTTTCCCCCCATTAATCACTGATTTTTTTCCCCATTTATCACTGATATTTGCCCCCATTTCTCTCTGAATTTTTCCTTCCATTTTTCATGCATTTTTCCGCCCATTAATCACTGATTTTCTCCCCATATATCACTGATTTTTTTCCCCATTTCTCAATTATTTTTTCCCCCACTTTTCCCCGTTTCTCACTGATTTATTCCCCCATTTTTCATGGATTTTTTTCCCCCATTTCTCACTGATTTTTTTCCCCATTTTTCAAAGATTCCCCCCCCATTTTTCACTGATTTTTCTCCATTTCTCACTGATTTTCCCACCATTTTTCATGTGGTTTTTTTCCATTTCTCACTGATGTTTTACCCCATTCTTATTACCATTCTCATAGCTCTATTTTATATTTATACATATTCTTATATTTGCATTATTTCTGTTATACACTAGATTTTTCATAGATATTTGCTACTTATATTTCATTATATTTTACACGTATACCAATCTATTTCTATTCTTTATATTCTATTTTTATATTAGCTATAAAAACCGTGCCTCTACCCAAATAAAAAGCATTTAAACATTCCTTTTAGACTATATTTAGGTATTTTTTATGGTTCTGTTTTTCATGCATTCTACACCCACCCCTCCCTGTCAATGTTCTGGCACCCAGCATGACCCCCCCCCCCCCCATGCCCGACTCACCTGCTCCTCCAGCGCAGCCCGGCTCCCTTTCCCAGGGACCTTGGGGTGCCCCAAACCACGTCGGAGCCCCCAGTCTCCACACCCTCCCCCTCCGTAGGGAACGGGAATGGGATGGGGAGCACACAGGACAAGAAAGGAACACAAAAGACACACTGGACAGAGAGAAGAAAAGGGCTGGAAGCTGGATATGAGGATGAAAGTGGAGCAGCAACAAACCTCAGGACTCTTGACTAGAGAGTGTGGCTGCTGAACGTCTCAAAAAAAACCCCCAGCTCCAACACAACAGGCTGTGCTCACGGCTCGGCCTGGGACTCATCAGTGAACATCTCTCTCTTGCCAGGGCCATAAAGCCCCCGAGAAAACACGAGGTGAGGTTGATGTGCTCCGGCTTTGCTCCTGCTCAGCCCTAACCCCAGCCCCTGCTGCCAGTGAGCACCCTGATCTCTGAACCTCTTCTCAGCTTGTTTGTACGCTTCCAAATTCCTTCCTCTTTCTTCAAGCTTCATCTGTTTCCTGGCATTGGGAGAATGACAAGTGTTTAGCACAGCGCAATGAATACAACAGTCTCATTTTCAGAAGACACAACTGAACGAGAACCGACAGCAGCACTGCTTCGAGACAATCTGGGCACACGTTTCCCTTCCAGCAATCTGAGTGTTCTTTTGTGTCACGCCTGAAATTCTGAAAATGGTTTTTTGAGAAAAATTATCCATAACTAGAAAACAATCAAACCAAATAAATAGAACCCCTAGGATATAATAACAGCCCATATACTACAACACTCCAATTCTAATATTAATAAGAAAACAGAAATTAGCTACACAGCATTACCTCAAACAAACACTACATACTGGCAAGAATCAAAGCCACCACAAAATAATTCAAAAACTACCCTATGCCTTATGCTACAGGCTAGAACGCCATCGGCAAACCTTATCAAGGTATCCTTTAAAAACAACGCCCCACCAAAAACAAAAACAACACAAAACGCCATTCAAGAACTCCCTTATCAACACCTGAATGAAAAAACATGGCATTAGATAAATAGACCATAGCCCTTATCATACACCATCTACAAACAAAATAAAGCTATACCATACATCCTCAAAAACCACCTTCAAAGCACGACATTAGAAAAAAAAACTTTCCAGAATTAAAAGCTGTATCTAACAAAAGCCGTCTGATAAAATTAACAACCAAGCCCCCACCCATCAGAGCTGCCCCTACTAAACTCCCCATCGTACATATGAAAAATCAGTTTTAAAAACCTACTTCAATTCATTCTGCCTCAAATACAAAACCATCCAGAAAGTTACCTTCACTCAAAAACAAAAGCGCACGTAGTAAATAACATTAAAAAATAAATCAGCACACTACACACCACAAGCATAAAATATTGAATTAAAACCAAAAATACCCCTAGTCATTAAAGAGCCCAGCCGCAAGCTATATTTAACTATAACTTCGTGCAAACGTACACATATCATTAAAATAGATTTCTTTCAGAATACAACTGATGATCTAAAATAGTAAAATGTCCGAGAACGATATTATAATAGGATATCCTCGATCATCCTCCCGCAAATTCTCTCCACTGTATTGTCCGACACACACCAGAAAAAAAATCCAGTTTTTACTTTTTTCAGCTAACTTCTCATTTATTAGCTGAGAGGAATGTTGAATTTGTCTTTACAAATGAGCTGTGGATCAGCCTGTAGATAAGGCTAGCACTGAGAGATAAAAGAAACAATGGGATGGATTCCACTGATTGATGAATGGAAAGAGATAGTTGCCTTTACAAACAAACTGCGGGGCTGCTGATAAATGAAATTGGATATCGAAAGATGAAAGAAGCAACGGGGGGAAACTATGAATTCTATAAGAATTAAAAATTAAAAGGGAGGGTTATACATTAGAGGGGAATTTCAGGTATCAGGCGTTCCGGGAAGTCTGTGCCTCTCAAGTACCTCAGCCAATGGGAAAAGAGAGAGGGAAATGCGGCCGGGAAAATAGGATAAAAAGGAGGCTGCGTCCTCCAAAAATTTGAGAGATCCCAGGGGAATGTCCCATGGCCTCTCCCTTTATTCGAATAAAGCAAAAAGGACTCCTCTGTTTCCTTTTTGGACATAAACCGCTGGTGTTTGTGGATTAATTTTCCTGACATTTAGCAACATATTGTTAAAAAAAAAAAAAAAAAAAAAAAAAAAAAAAAAAAGTGATCCAGAAGAGGGCAACATTGACAGCCATTCCAAGACAGGATGAACAAATGCTTTCACGTTGACAGAGGATGCTGCGATGTTCTGAGAACAGAAGATAGAATAAAATAAAGGAAGGTGATGTTACAAGACAGAAAAGGGTAAAATAAAAGGAGTACCTGAGACTGGGGGGCGGGGGGAAGAAAATGGGGAAATATTAATTGCTACACACTAGGTACAAATGCTTTTTACAAGTAATTTATGAGAAGCAAGCTAAAAGCGTCTTACTGCTGCTAGTGATATCATGCTCCAAGCTCTGCTAATAATTCCTATTTCTAGCAATAGTTAAATTGAACTCACTACATTCCAACTATTTTTCTGCTTGTTTAGATGGCAGATCCGTTTGGAACACACCTTAGTATAGCAAATTCTATGCCCAGGTAGGGACCTCTCAGTTCTTCCATAAAACATTTTCTTCTGCATTATGGCAAGCCTTTGTTTTAGCTTGACAGCTTTCTTGAAACTTAAATTTACGCATGTATCCAAAGACATTTGCAATTCCAGAAATTGGTAGGCACATCATATGGAAAGTAAATAACATTCTCGAGAGGGAGTTGCTTTGTTACTGAGGGGATGAAAAGCAAGGCTAGAGCTAGTAGAACTACCCAAGAAATTGGACTTAACGCAGCTTTTACAAGGCTCAAAGTAGCCATACCGAGATGTTTGAGCTAAAAGCCCCAGTTACCAGACTTACAGGCCTAATAGTTATCACCACACCACATTCCCTGGTTGCAGGATTTTTAACAGCAGTGCAGAACGCTACTGAAAATTATTTTTAGGTTGAATTGTTCTCTCCCCTCACTGCCTGTGTAGCTGTTAGAGGCTTCCAGGAGGCTGGGGAAGCAGACTGCTGGTTTCACTTCCAGACACGTCACTTCCATGGTCTGCTGGAGGGCACTTTGAAGCCCGTGGCCTTTTCTTGCTCTATTGTATCTGACAACTTTCCTCCCCCACGTCTGTTTTTTAGCGGGCAGCATTTTTGGAGGGCCAGTCAAAGACCTCAGGCTCCGAGAGAATTCGTCTGCTTTGCTCTGTTTACGTGTGCAACAGATGGGAGCAGCAACTAAGTCAAGTAGTAACTTCTGAGCTGCCCAGTTATCAGTAAACCAAAATATTCTTTTGTGACTCTCGCCAGATGAACATATCATCCTATCCGAGTCACACACTGCCCCTCTGGCATTTTCCAGTCAGACAAAGAATTCCCTGGCCCCTTCCTTGCATGAACCTCAGCTCTCCACCTTGTTCCAGAAAGAGTTCTAGATCCAAGGCCCAGTGAGCCAGCTACCCTTTGCTGCCCTGAGCAGTATGGAAACAGCCAAGCCCCAGCCCTGCAGCCCTGCCTAACTCGCCTTTGCCTCCCAAACCTGAACCTTTTCCTTGGCTGTGGCATCCTCACTCATGCAATCCTGAAGACAAAAATCTGATTTGGCAGGTGAGGCCGTTTCTAACGCAAAAGCTTCACCAAGGTTCTCTTCCAACTTCAGCCTTAAACAGTCCTGTCCTCCTCAGACAGCCCCCACCTCCAGCCTTTAGCTGTAAATACTTACTGTTTTATAGCTAATGCTTGCCACCCCTCAAAATTAAGTCTTTTGATATGCATTTACATCCCTCCCTAACCGTGTCCTCATCACCCTTCCCAAACTCAGCCTCATCTCCAGGCCTAGAACCTCTCCTAGGTGAGGGACTGTCCTCGGGTAGGAGTGCTGACAGACCTGTGCACGAGCCCAGCTGCATAGCCCGTGCTAATCCCAGCCCAGCTCTAGCCTTTAAACCCACTGGGGCTTTGGTACTGGAGGCCCAGTTACAGTAACCCCTGTGGCCGTTCCGCTTCCAGGCCATCTGTGAGTTGTGATCCCCCACCCTACACCACTTTGGTGAGAAATGCATTCCTTTCTTACAATAAAGTTTTCATTTTATGTCTAAATTCAAGCATTCAGAGAAAACGTGTAGCAATTATATCAAGACAGACATGACAGGCACCAACATTAGTCTTTCATTACACACTTTTCATACCTTCTCTCCACAGATTTCTTTGAGGCAACTCTGACTCCTTTTCTCACAGGCAGCTCCACACAGCCCCGACTCCTCCTCTCCTCTGTACGACTGGCTAAACCCCAGCCTGTCCCTTCCCCAGCCACCTGAGCCTGTCTGTCCCACACACAGCATCCTCTCACCTTGTCCATCCCTTGCACGGCCACGTGTCCCTTCCTCCTCGCAGCACAGCCAGCAGGCTCCAGCCCACACTGCAGCAGGCTCTGCACCTCCAGCTGGAGCTGTGCTTAGTGAAACTGGCAGCCAGCTGACCCACGCTTTTATAACAACCAGCCTCACTGGGCAGGCAAGGCTGTTTCCACTCCTTGCTAATCAGTACAGCTGTAACTCGTTGGCAACTAGTGCCTTCTGCACTATCCTTACAAACTATTCTCCTACAGAAATGGACCGGAATTCCGCGGGGATTTTCCGGGGATTCCGGGGGGATTTTCTCGGGAATTCCGGGGGGATTTTGTCGGGGATTCCGGGGGGATTTTCTGGGGGATTCCGGGGGGATTTTATCGGGGATTCCTGGGGGATATTCCCGGGGATTCCGGGGGGATTTTATCGGGGATTCTGGGCATATTTTCTCGCGGGTTCCGGGGGGATTTTCTCAGGGATTCCGGGGAGATTTTATCGGGGATTCCGGGGGGATTTTTCCCGGGAAATCCAGGGGGATTTTCCCCGCGATTCCAGGGGGATTTTCCAGGGGATTCCGGGCATATTTTCTCGGGGATTCCTGGGGGATTTTCCAAGGGATTCCATGGGGATTATCCAGGGGATTCCAGGGGGATTTTATCGGGGATACCTGGGGGATTTTCCAGGGGATTCCTGGGGGATTTTCCCGGGGATTCCGGGGGGATTTTCACGGGGATTCCGGGGGGATTTTCACTGGGATTCCGGGGCGATTTTCTCAGGGAATTCCGGGGGATTTTCTCGGGAATTCCGGGAGGATTTTCAGGAGTATTCCGGGGGGATTTTCCCGAGTATTCCGGGGGGATTTTGTCGGGGAGTCCGGGGGGATTTTCCCGGGGATTCCGAGGGGATATTCCCGGGGATTTCGGGGAGATTTTCTGGGGGATTCCTGGGGGATTTTCTCGGGGATTCCGGGGGGATTTTCCCGGGGATTCCCGGGGATTTTCTCTCGGATTTTTTTCCCCAATTTTTCAAGCATTTTTTCCCGCAATTTTCGTGGATTTTTCCCAAATTTTCCCCATTTCTCACTGATTTTTTTCCCCATTTCTCAATGATTTTTGCCCCAATTTATCAAAGATTCTTTTCCCCATTTCTCACTGATTTTTATCCCCCATTTTTCAATGATTTTTCGCCATTTCTCTCTGATTTTTTCCCCATTTCACCATGATGTTTTCCCCATTTCTCACTGATTTTTCCGTTGATTTTTCATGGATTTTTCCACCCATTTTTCGTGGATTTTTTCCCCATTTTTCCCCATTTCTCACTGATTTTTTCCCCCATTTCTCACTCCTTTTTCCCCATTTTTCCCCATTTCTCACTGATTTTTTCCGCCATTTTTCATGGATGTTTCCCCCAATTTTCATGGATATTTCCTGATTTTCCCCCCCATTTCTCACTGATATTTGCCCCCATTTCTCTCTGAATTATTCCCCCCATTTTTCATGCATTTTCCCGCCCATTAATCACTGATTTTTTCCCCATTTCTCACCGACTTTTCCCCCCATTTCTCACTGATTTTTATCCCCCACTTCTGACTGATTTTTCCCAATTTTTCATTGATCTTTTTCCCCATTCCTCACCGATTTTCCCCCCATTTCTCTCTGATTTTTCCATCATTTTTCATGGCTTTTCCCCCCCATTTCTCACTGATTTTACCCCATTTCTCACTGATTTTATTAATGTTTGTATTTCTATTTCTAATTATGTTTATATTTATATTTATATTTATTATTATTGTTTTGTATGTTTATGTTTATGTTTATGTTTATGTTTATGTTTATGTTTATGTTTATGTTTATGTTTATGTTTATGTTTATGTTTATGTTTATGTTTATGTTTATATCTATGCAGGTTAACGTTTGTGCATGTTTATGTCTATGTTTATATTTATGCATATTTATTTTTATGCCGGCGAACGCGGGCAGGCGTTTTATGTAGATGCCTATCCGCCGGGGTCCTAGAGAGGCCGCCATCTTGAGTGTGTCCGCACTCTCAAAATGGCGGCTCGGGCGGCACCCCGCCTGACCTGCCAAAAATGGCGGCAGAAAGGGCGGGAAAAAAATCAGGACCCCGGTGTGTAGGCATAAGATGCCTGATTACATCGCCGACGCCGATCCGCTCGCCGCCAATTTTCCCGGATGTTTCAGAGCGTGCCGACAACGGCCGCGCGGTCCACGGTGCCGCGGGCGTGAGGGCGCCGACGGGCGCGGGCAGGCGTTTTACGTAAACGCCTATCCGCCGGGGTCCTAGAGAGGCCGCCATCTTGAGCGTGTCGGGACTCTCAAAATGGCGCCTCGGGCGGCACCCCGCCTGACCTGCCAAAAATGGCGGCAGAAAGGGCGGGAAAAATCAGGACCCCGGTGTGTAGGCATAAGATGCCTGATTAAGTCGCCGACGCCGATCCGCTCGCCGACAATTTTTCCGGATGTTTCAGAGCGTGCCGACAACGGCTGCGCGGTCCTTGGTGCCGCGGGCGTGAGGGCGCCGGCGGGCGCGGGCAGGCGTTTTATGTAAACGCCTATCCGCCGGGGTCCTAGAGAGGCCGCCATCTTGAGCGCTGCCGCAGGGCTGGGTCCCGGCCCGCGGGCCCTTCCGCCATCCTGAGAGGGGCACGGTGCAGTACCCGCCTGTGTCCACACGGCGGCAGCACTGCCGCCCAACTCAGCCCGGCACTGCCGCCCTGTCAGGGACAGCCAGAGAAGGGAGAGAGTTCCAAGCACCAGAGTCCCCACCCGTCATAAAATCCTCTCAATGAACGCCCCAAAAAAACCCCGACCCAAACTAAAAATGCCCTGCCTCTGACCAAATGAAAAAAAAACCCTTTTATATATAGAAATAATCTATTTTTTAATATTTAATTTATAGTCATAATCTAGACATATTTCATATATTCAATTTAATTGCTATTCTATTTATCATATATACAATATTATTTTATTATTCATTATATACATAGATTTATATTACTAATGGTATTTCTATTTTATCTATATCCATCTATATTTGGAGGTTCATAGTTTTTAATATTATTTCTTTAAAAGCTCTGCCTCTAACCAAATAGAAACAAAAAACTCGATTATTTTAAATTATATTTGAATATATTTTTTTTATTTAGTTTTCATATTTATATCTGTAGATTTATATGTCTATATTGTGTATTCTATATTTATATACTATTTAACGTATTTTTACTAGTATATTAATATACTATATGCTATTTACATTCTATTATAACATACTATTTAATATAACATATTAAAATCGATAAATTATTTATATTACATACTACATACATGTATTTTATATTTATTTCTATATATTTATACTTACATATATATATGCATATATAGTTATAATAATTTTATGTCAGTATCTATTTTTGCATATTTGTATATTTTTGCCTATATTATTTATATTATTTATTAAAAACCCTCCTCTAACCAAATAAAAAACAATAAAAAATTCCTTTTAAAGTCTAAATATTTATATATTTCTATTTTCATAACAAAATATAATGTAATGTAATATATTTATATATTGGTTTCTTATATTTGCTTCTATATTTTTATTCTTTATCTTTTCTATTTACAGTATCTATAAAAAAACCCTACCTCTATCCAAACACAAACCAATAAAACATTCCTTTTAGACTATATTTAGCTGTTTTTTAAGGTTCTGTTTTTCATGCATTCTACACCCACCCCTCCCTCTCAATGTTCTGGCACCCACCATGACCCCCCCCCATGCCCGACTCACCTGCTCCTCCAGCGCAGCCCGGCTCCCTCTCCCAGGGACCTTGGGGTGCCCCAAACCACGTCGGAGCCCCCCTCAGCCTTTTTTCCTCACCCCAAAGAAGGCACAGAACGACTCCAACTGCCCTGGACAGCAGCAGGGCACTTGACTGCAACCCCTCCCATGTGTCCATCCCACAGAAAGTGACTCTGCTGACACCAGAAAAGGGAGGGCAACCCCCACAAGGGCTGAAGTTCCTCCCCAGCCCTGCAGACACAGGGGACAAGGGGCAGAAAGGAGGAGGGGCAGCAGAGAGGACAAGGGAAGAAAATCAACATCAAGGTGCACGATGAAATGGAACCCCCACCAAAAAAAAAGAAGAAGAAAAATGAAAACGAAAAATAACCAAAAAACGAAAAGAAACCCCTGGCATGCTGGATGGGCAGCACAAGAGGGAGGGATTAAAAATGAACAGGGACAGTGTCCTGGTTTTGGGCAAATTTGGGGGAAAACCTCCAGAAGGAGCCCCCAGACAGCAAACCCCACGACTCCTCCCCCCCACCCCACCGGGTTCGGGAAGACTTTCCTCGGAGAAGAGTGGGAGAAAAAAACCTCTTTATTTAACAAGCAAGACACTCCCCAGCACAGGGAAAAAAGACAACACCAGCTGACAAAAAACTCTTTCACCGTTCTGAAGGGATGACGAGTTCAGTCTCTCTGGCGAGTGGTCGCCCAGTTATCAGTCTCTGGCGCTTGGGAATGGCTGCTGCAGGTGACAGAGTGTAGACTCCCGGTGTTTCTTGGGGTTTCCCAGGTCCCCGTCCGGAACAGGTTCAGATGGTATCCAGGAGAGGGAGGGGACGGGGTGGAAGAGAAAACAGTCCAGGGAAAAAGTTGGACTGCCTAGCTGAACTAACTAATAAGAAAAAAGCAAGGGCAGAGCGAAGGAAAGAAAAAGAGGCAGAAGCGAGCAAGCAGGCAAGCAAGCAAGCAAGCAGGCAAGCAAGCAGGCAAGCAAGCAAGCAAGCAGGCAAGCAAGCAGGCAAGCAAGCAAACCGAGCTAAAACCTCTCCTAAACATAGACCATGGGGGAGGTGAGCCGGCTGATAACAAGACAAAACAAAGCTTCACTCTCAGACTCAGTCCTGGAAGCACAGGGCATAATACCAAACATAATCAGGACACATGATTGGAGATAGAAACACCATAACATCACCCTAGGACAGACAGTGACCGGGACACAAGGATCCCACGGGAAACAACGGCACAGGGAGCACCACAGAGGCACAGAGAAGGACGGAGAAAAGACAGAGAGTGCCAAACACACAGCAAGGACTGAGGGGTACCATGACAAAGAGGGAACCCAGGAGCCAGAGAGGAAGCGAGCACAGCCCGTGCGGGGCGGGCAAAGACGGGCAAGGAGCAGCACAGGCACGGAGACAGAGAGGCACGGCCAGCAGGACAGAGGCTCACCAGGAGAGGGGCACAGGAAGGGAGGAGCACCGGGCAGCGCTCCTTTAGGACAAGAATATTCACACACACAAGCAATTCCCTCATTTGCACCTCATTCTTATTTCACACACCCCCCCCCCCCCCCCAATAAAAAATTCAGCTCATAGCACAGGCAGCTCTGGCTTTTCCCTGCACAGTATTTCTACCAGGGACCTGGGCACAGCACGCGGTCGCGAGTCACCTGAATCAATCCTGATTTAACATTTCAAAGCTTCTCCTTCTGGCACTGCACCTTCTCAGACCCGGGCTGCCATGTTCCACTCCCTCATGGCCAAATTCAAGAACAACTTGGGGAGAGAAATCAGTGAGAAATGGGGGGAAAATCCATGAAAAATAGGGGAAAAATCAGTGAGAAATGGGGGGGAAAATGGGGGAAAAATTCCATGAAAATTGGGGGAAAAAACAGTGAAAAATGGGGGAAAAAATCAGTGAGGAATGGGGAAAAATGCAAAAAAAATGGAGGAAAAAAATCAGATCGGTGATCGAGGGCTAATGAGTGCCGATCGATTAGCTCGGCGATCGATTGCTAATGCCTGCCGATCGATTAGCTCGGCGATCGATTGCTAATGCCTGCCGATCGATTAGCTCGGCGATCGATTGATCGCGACTGCCGATCGATTAGATCGGCGATCGATTGCTAATGCCTGCCGATCGATTAGCTCGGCGATCGATTGCTAATGCCTGCCGATCGATTAGCTCGGCGATCGATTGCTAATGCCTGCCGATCGATTAGCTCGGCGATCGATTGATCGCGACTGCCGATCGATTAGATCGGCGATCGATTGCTAATGCCTGCCGATCGATTAGCTCGGCGATCGATTGCTAATGCCTGCCGATCGATTAGATCGGCGATCGATTGCTCATGCCTGCCGATCGATTAGATCGGCGATCGATTGATCGCGACTGCCGATCGATTCGATCGGCGATCGATTGCTAATGCCTGCCGATCGATTAGCTCGGCGATCGATTGCTCATGCCTGCCGATCGATTAGATCGGCGATCGATTGCTAATGCCTGCCGATCGATTAGATCGGCGATCGATTGATCGCGACTGCCGATCGATTAGCTCGGCGATCGATTGCTCATGCCTGCCGATCGATTAGATCGGCGATCGATTGCTCATGCCTGCCGATCGATTAGATCGGCGATCGATTGATCGCGACTGCCGATCGATTCGATCGGCGATCGATTGCTAATGCCTGCCGATCGATTAGCTCGGCGATCGATTGCTCATGCCTGCCGATCGATTAGATCGGCGATCGATTGATCGCGACTGCCGATCGATTAGCTCGGCGATCGATTGCTCATGCCTGCCGATCGATTAGATCGGCGATCGATTGCTAATGCCTGTCGATCGATTAGCTCGGCGATCGATTGCTCATGCCTGCCGATCGATTAGATCGGCGATCGATTGCTAATGCCTGCCGATCGATTAGATCGGCGATCGATTGCTCATGCCTGCCGATCGATTAGCTCGGCGATCGATTGCTCATGCCTGCCGATCGATTAGCTCGGCGATCGATTGATCGCGACTGCCGATCGATTAGATCGGCGATCGATTGCTAATGCCTGCCGATCGATTAGATCGGCGATCGATTGCTCATGCCTGCCGATCGATTAGCTCGGCGATCGATTGATCGCGACTGCCGATCGATTAGATCGGCGATCGATTGATCGCGACTGCCGATCGATTAGATCGGCGATCGATTGCTAATGCCTGCTGATCTATCGTTCTGGGCTCCATTGCTTTGCGCTGCTAGGCTGAAAAATTAAATTAATTCATATTAAATAATTTTTTTAAAAACTTCTTTAATTTTCTATGAATTTGGGGTTTGGTTTTTTTTATTCCTCTGGACCCCTCCCGAAATAAAATCCCTTATTTCCCACGGAATTGGAGATTTTGGGACCCCGCACCCACTAAATAAAATCCTTTTCTTTTCATAGACTTGTGGATTTTTTGGGATCCCCCTCTCAAAAAAAAATCCATTCATTTCCCGTGGATTTGGGATTTTTTTCGGGTGTTCCCCAGAACCCTCCATTTTTTTTCAGGATCGCTCCCTGCAAAATTCCCAGAGATTTCTCTCCAAAGTCCCGCGCATCCCAGGGTCCCCTCCCCAAAATTCCGAGGCTCTTCCTCTCCCAAATTCCGTTGATTGGAGGGGTCCGGGAGGATTTTGGGGGGGGTCGGGGCGATTCTGGGGGGGTCTGGGTGGATTTTTGGGGGAGGTTGAAGGGGAACTTTGGGATCACTTCTGGGAGAAGCTCCTCTGGGATCCCAGGGGATTTGGGGGTGGGGGGGGTCGGTGTAAATTTGGGAGCGCCCGGGGATTCCGGGGGGATTTTCCCGGGGATTCCGGGGGGATTTTCCCGGGGATTCCGGGGGGATTTTCCCGGGGATTCCGGGGGGATTTTCTGGAACTGCTGGAGCGGGTCGTGCTCCCCGTAGGTCTCCTGGTGCCGCTCCAGCTCCTCCCGCTGCAGCCGCAGCCGCGGGGGCATCTCCAGGGGACAGGGACCGGGAACCGGGACCCGGACCCTGATCGGGGACCGGGTCCGGGACCAGGATCGTGGACCAGGACCGGGGACAGGGACCGAGACCGGGATGGGGAACTGGGACTGGGACCGGGATCACGCACTGGCACCGGGGACAGAAGAACGGGATCGGGATTGTGGACCGGGATCTGGGACAGGGACCGGGGACAGGAATAAAACCCCAGAGTGAGGAATCAGAGCAGAAGTGTGAGAGCTGGAATTTCCTTCTGCAGTGGACTCAGAAAAAAGCTCAGAAAAAACCTGCTCAGCCTCCAAACCCCACCTCTTGCTCCCTGGCCCACGGATGTCACCCTGACTTTCTTCTGAGGTTCTGTTGCCGCCTGGTCCCGCTGGGAAGGCTCCGGAGCTGTCAGGGTTGCTGTGCTGTGCTGCTTTCGGGGGGGAAGGTGTTGTTTGGGGTGTTGTTTAGGGGGAGGGTGGTGCACCTGGACCCTAATTTGCATCCTAAGCCGTACCTCCTACCCCTTACCTGCATTGCCCAGCCCTCAGCCTCTGTGTCATGCCCCTGAAAAGACCTCAAAAAAAACCAAAAATTCCCTAAAAAAAACCCCTAACCTTCAAAGCGTCCAAAAAAACCCACGAGACCCTAAAAATAGCCTCAGAATACCCTTGAAATACAAGCAATACCCTAGTTGTTAAAAATCCCTTTAAATACCCCTAAAAATATAAACAACAAAACTTTAAAATCCCTAACAATACCCTAAATAACAGACCTTTAAAAATCCTTGCAATACCCCGATAGAACCCTAAAAATACCTAAAAACTCTCTACGCGAACCCATAAGAACACTCTAGACCTTCAAAAAGTCCTAAAAGTACCTTAAAAAAAAAATGGGTGGACCGGGGAAAGGACTCCCCCTCCGTGTGGGGCAGGAGAAACCTCGGGGGACGGAGTGAGAGGAACTGGCCGGGGTGAACTGCCCGGACTCCCCGTTCCCTGGGGAGGAGGGAGGGTTGGTTTTTAAAGGTTCTGTTTCGCTTCTTCGCGTCCTCGTCGGATTTTGTTAGCGACAGAGATTCATTAGGAACCCTAATTCGAGCCTGGTTCGCCTGGTATTTGAGGGAGATGCGGAAGGCGGGGATGGGAGGGGGTCGGGAAAGGGTTTTGAGGGGGTCTCGGCGGGGAAGATTTTTGGGGTGTGCCCAGAAGCGGGGGCAGGGAGAACTTCGGGCGATGGGGGGGGGGGGGGTTTGAGGGTTCTTGGGAGGGATTTGGGGGGGCTTCTGAAGGGTTTGAGGACCCCCCCCCCCCCTCCCCAGGCCGAGCGGTGCCAGTTGTGCTGGGAGACCCGAGGGGGATTTGGGGGGAGATCTGCAGAGAAACTGAGGGCTCGGGGGTCTCCGGGGGCGTCAGGGGAGCCGAAAGAACAGCGGGACCCCGTGGCTTGAATAAACAGCTTTTATTGGGGGGGGGGGGCGCCCCTCCCCCATCAGAGCCCCCTCCTCATCTCGAAGCCCCCACCCCGGCAGAGCCCCCTGCAGGGGCAGCGGCAGCCCGGGGCCAGCAGGGCCGAGCAGGGGCTGGCCCTGGGGCCACCCCGAGCCCCTCCCCAGCCCGGGGGGCGGCGCTCGGGGGGCTGGGGGCAGCGGTGGGGGGGGTCTCGATGGAGAGGGGCGGGACGGGGCGAGTGGCGACGGACGGCGTGGCGACAGAGCCGGCGGCAGCAGCAGCATCGTGACGGTTCCGTGTTTTGGGGGGCTCCGGGGGGTTCCGGGCACCAGGGTCGGGGGTCCCGCGAGGGTCTGGAGGGGGCCGGGTGGTCCCAGGGTGGCTCCGGGCTCCAGAGCTTGGGGGTCCGGGGGGACCTGCGTGGGTCTAGGGGGGCCCGAGAGGGGTCTGGGGAAACCCAGAGGGGTCTGGGGGCACCTGGGGATTCCCAGTGGGGTCCTGGGGGGTCCCACAGGGGTCTCGGGGCACCCGGTGGCGCCCTGGGGGGCTCTGGGTTCCAGAGCTGGAGATTCCGGGGGGGTCTGGGGTGGTCCAGGGCAGCCCTGGGCGGCTCCGGGCTCCATGGTCTGGGGTCCCATGGGGGTCTGGAGGAGCTGGGAGGGTCCCAGAGGGGTCTGGGGGGGTCCGGGGGGGCCTTGCGGGGCTCCAGGCTCCAGATTGGAGGGGCCCGGGAGAGTCTGGGAGGGGTCGAGGGAGCTCGGGCGGGGTCTGGGGGTTCCCAGAAGAGTCTGGGGGGAGTTCGGGGTGGGTCCGGGGAATCCCACGGGGGTCTTGGGGCGTTCGGGGGGGACCCGGAGGGATCCGGGGGGTCCCAGGGGGCCTCAGTTCTCCAGATTTTGGGGGCCCGAGGGGGTCTGGGGGCGCGGGGGGGTCCACGGGTGTCTCTGGGTTGGGGAGATCGCCAGGGCGGAGGGTCCGGACTGAAGGGCGGGGGGGAGATGGGGGTCCAGCCTTCATCCCCCTCCTCCTCCTCCTCCTCTTCCTGGGGGGGCTGTGGGGACCTCCAGAAGGGGAGCGTTGCCGGCAGGGACCCCCCGGGACCACCCCAGGTCTGGGTGAACCCCCCGGGGGTCTCATCCTCCTCATCCTCCTCGGCCGAGCTCCATGAAAAAGGGTTCTGGGGGTGGGGGGGGGTGTCAATAAACACTCCCAAAAACAGGGTGGGACCCCCCGGACCCCCCCCACCCCAAATTCCAGACTCACCTGCTGCTCTCTAGGGGCTCCAAAAATGGGGCTGGGGGTGCGGAGGGGCAGCGGCAGCTGCGAGCGGGGAGGGGGGGGCAGTAATTAAGGGTAAATTTGGGGGTACTTTGGGAGTATTTTGGGGGCACTTTTGAAGTCCTTTTAGGGCACTTTTTGGGGCACTCACCGTATCGACGGCACGAAGCGGGCTGGGCATCCCGACAGGGGGGTCCCCCACCTCCCACCCCCCCAAACTGACCGCTCGTCCTGGGGGTCCCGTCCTCGCCTCTTGCCGGGGGGCTTGGGGGGTGCCCTGAGCTGCTGCAGACAACACTCGATTTGGGGTGGGGGGCGGTCTCTGGTGCCCCCATCCTCCCCTTGGGGCGGGGGCTGTACCTGGGGGCTGGGCTGGGGTGCGGTGGGCCAGGAAGACCCCCAGGTCCGGGGGTCCCCGTCGGTGCCTCCTGAGCGTGGCCACGAGTCCCCGGCGCCGCTCGCTCACCAACTCCCGCCCCAAAAACACCCCAAAACTCGCCAGCAGCGAGGCCAGACTCGCCACCAGATCCTTCAGCGCCTCGGCCGGGACCCCTCCGGCCTCCCCCTGCTCGCTTTTTGGGGGGGCCGGGGCAGGGCCGGGGGTCAGCAGGCGCCGGACATCGAGAGATTTGACCTCGTGGTTGAAGAGGCCGCGGTGGCACAGGCGGTTCTGAGTGATCACCACGGGTTTGGGGGGGCCCAGGGGGCTCCCCAAAGCGAGACCCCTGCACGGGGGAGGCCGCAGCCAGCGAGGGGGGCCGGTGGGACCCCGCCGGGACCCCCCCAAGAAGACCTTTGGGCCGAATTTGGCTGCGTTGCGTTCCCGTTTGGTCCGGAGACGTTTGGATTTGGGAACGGGGAGGGGGCGCTGGTTCCGTTCCAGGGAGGCCCTCGGGATCCCCCGGGAGTGGCTCATGGTGGCGGTGGCAGCTGGGGAAAAAGATGGAAAAAAAGGGAGGTTGTTGAGGAGTTTTCCCCCCCTCAGGATGCCCATTCCCCCCACGGAACCTCTCGGTACCCACAGGACCCCTTAATTCACCCCCCCCAGGACCTCGTAATTGCCTCCAGTCCCCCAATTCCACCTCAGTTTCTCCCCCAGGGCCTTCCGTTCCCCCCCCCCCCCAGGTACCCCCAGTTCCCCTCAGATACCCCCCCAATATCCCCAGAGCCCTCAGGCCCTGCTCCAACCCCCGCTTTCCCCTCGGATCTCACCCCCCAGAGCCTCCCGTTCCTTTCTAGGACCCATATTCCCCCTTAGGACGCCCCCGTCCTCCCCCAATTTCCCCAATTTCTCCCAATTTTCCCCAATTCCCCTCACCTGCCTCGAGGCCGCGCCCCTTCACGCTCCGGTGGGCGGGGCCGGCGCCGGCTCGTGCGGCGACCGTTGGGCACCCGGGGTGGGGGGGGGGGGGTCACTCGAATTTTCCCGCGCTTCGCTCCCATTGGCCCGAGGGCCCCGGCTCTCGGGCGCTGATTGGCTCCGGCGCCGAGGGCGGGAAAAGGCGGGGCCCTGAGGGAGGGGCGGGGCCTCCGTGAGGGGAAGGAGGGGACGGGCCTGAGGAAGTTGGGAACAAGGGGTGGAAATGGGGAAAAACCGGGGAAAATTAGGCGGAAAAAATGGAGGCAAAAGGGGAGAAACGGGGTACGATGAGGGGAGTTTGGAGTAATGGGGAAATGGCGATACTGGGGTCAAATGGAAGGAGAACAGAGAGAATGGGAAATAATGGGGGAAATGGGGATAAAGAGGGAAGATAGGGACAATGAGGGAAAATGGGTAGAAATCGGGGTAGTGGGGGAAAACGGGGGCATACTAGATTAAAATGGGAATAACGATGGAAAATTGGGAGAAAATTTAGTAGAAAATTGACGGAAAATAGGGAAAATGGTGGAGAAAGAGGAGAATGGGGTAGAACAGAGGACTTGGAGATAATGGAGGAAAACAGAATAAAATGCAGGAAACCTTGGATAATGGGGAAAACCGGGGATAACGGCACAAAATAGGGGGAAACTGTGAGGAGTATGGGAGGGGAATTTGGGATAACGGGGGGAATGGAGGTCTCGTTTATTCACAACTCATTAAAGATCCGTTAATGATTTTTTTTTTTAATTTATTAGCAACTAATCAGCTCCAGATGAGGGAGGAGTCCCCCATGACCACGGCTTGATTTTGGGATGGGGGCAATGAGCGCAGCCTTGAGTTACCGAAGCAAAGCCTTTGTGGGGTGGGGGGCACGCAGGGGTTTCGGGGACCCCCACCCTCATTTCGGGGGTCTCTTTTTAAGGCTTCTCCAGGAGACCGTCGGCGGCAAGGGGGGTCCCCACGTCCTGGTAGGTGGGTTGGACCCCCCGGGAAATGTCCTCGTACATGGAGCACTCGTCCAGGTTCAGCCCCTGTGGAAAGGGAAATTGGGGTGGGGGGTTTTGGTTTGGACACAACAACCCCCAGCCCCTTTTTTGGGGGGGGGCTCAGGGGCCTTCCTCCCCCAGGTCACCTCGTAAAGGTTTTCCTCCTCGAAGGAGATTTTCTTCGGCTGGAGGAGACGCTCGTTGGCCCAGCGCTTCTGGAAATGGGGGAGGGAAAGGAAAAAACAGAGGCACGGGGGGGGTTTGGGGAACACCTGGGGGGGATTGGGGAGGGATTCCAGGGGACCTGGGGGTCGCCAGGGGGGAATTAAGGGTGGCAGGGGGCGTTTAGGGGTACCTGGGCGGGGATTTATGGGGTACCCAGGAGGAATTGGGGTCGCCAGGGGGGAATTAAGGGTGGCAGGGGGCGTTTAGGGGTATCTGGGCGGGGATTTATGGGGTACCCAGGAGGAATTGGGGTTGTCGGGAGCGGAATTAAGGGTGGCAGGGGGCGTTTAGGGGTACCTGGGCGGGGATTTATGGGGTACCCAGGAGGAATTGGGGATGTCGGGAGCGGAATTAAGGGTGGCAGGGGGCGTTTAGGGGTACCTGGGCGGGGATTTATGGGGTACCCAGGAGGAATTGGGGTTGTCGGGAGGGGAATTCAGGGTGGCAGGGGGCGTTGAGGGGTACCTGGGCGGGGATTTATGGGGTACCCAGGAGGAATTGGGGATGTCGGGAGCGGAATGAAGGGCGGGGGTCCCCTCCCTTGCCCCCCGCTCACCCTGAAGAGCAGCAGCAGCCCTGGCCCCGCAGCGCAGAGCAGCAGCAGCACCCCCTGCGCCGTCAGGATCCTGTTCTTGGTGGCGTCGTCCAGCTGCAGGAACGGCAGCGGCACGGGCTCTGCCGGACCGGGTGTGTCAGCCGGACCCCCCAAAACTTGCCCGGAATCCCCGAGAGACGCCCCCGCACTCACCGATGACCCTCACGAAGGTCCCGCAGGACTGCCCGAACGCCTTGTGGGACTGCACCCGGCAGAAGTAGAGCCCGCTGTGGTTGTGCTGCAGGTGCTGGAAGCTCAGCGTGGAAAGATTCCGGTTCTGAACTATCTGGCGACCCCCGCCCTCGACCGTCACCTCCTCCGGCCACCTGCAGCTCCAGCTGTCCCCGCGGTAGTCCCGGGGACACACCTGCAGCCAGGTGACCTCGGCGTCCTGCGGTGCCTCGAAGCGGCACTCGAGGCTCAGGCGCTTCCCGGGAGCTCCGGAGACGGAGGTGGGGACGGGCAGCACGCGGAGCCTGCCCGAGGAGCCGCAGGAGCGGCCGGAGGCAGGGCTGCTGCTCACGGCCAGGGTTTCTGAGAGGGACATCGAGGGGGAGCTGGGGCTGGGGCTGTGGCACCTGGAACCTGTGCGGGGACAACGGGGGGCAGTGACCCTGCAGGGATCGCCACGGATGGGGGTCTCACCTGAGGAAGCCGTGAGGGACAATGGGGGGGTCATCGAGGGGCAGTGACCGTGCTGGGGGGACACTGGAGATCAGGGACCCCCGTGGGTGGGGGTCTCACACAGGGGATCACTGCATCCCCCGTGGGTGGGGGTCTCACACAGGGGATCACTGCATCCCCCGTGGGTGGGGGTCTCACACAGGGGATCACTGCATCCCCCGTGAGTGGGGGTCTCACACAGGGGATCACTGCATCCCCCGTGGGTGGGGGTCTCACACAGGGGATCACTGCATCCCCCGTGGGTGGGGGTCTCACACAGGGGATCACTGCATCCCCAGTGAGTGGGGGTCTCACACAGGGGATCACTGCATCCCCCGTGGGTGGGGGTCTCACACAGGGGATCACTGCATCCCCCGTGAGTGGGGGTCTCACACAGGGGATCACTGCATCCCCCGTGGGTGGGGGTCTCACACAAGGGATCACTGCATCCCCAATGGGTGGGGGTCTCACACAGGGGATCACTGCATCCCCCGTGGGTGGGGGTCTCACACAGGGGATCACTGCATCCCCCGTGGGTGGGGGTCTCACACAGGGGATCACTGCATCCCCAATGGGTGGGGGTCTCACACAGGGGATCACTGCATCCCCAATGGGTGGGGGTCTCACACAGATCACTGCATCCCCAATGGGTGGGGGTCTCACACAGGAGATCACTGCATCCCCAATGGGTGGGGGTCTCACACAGGGGATCACTGCATCCCCCGTGGGTGGGGGTCTCACACAGGGGATCACTGCATCCCCAATGGGCGGGGGTCTCACACAGGGACCCTGCAGGTGGCACGGGGGGGTCCCCCCGGCGCCGCCCCCCCAGTTTCAGTTCTCGCTGGTGACAGGAAGCTCCGCGGCGAGGGCGGGGGGCTCCCAGGGGACACGCTGGCACAGGTGGCTTGGGGGGAAGCACCCGATGGTTTTGGGGTCCCCTAGAGCCCCCCTGCCGGGTTCAGGGGTCCCCATGGGCGTGGCTAACAGGCACTGGGGATCCGTGAGGGGTGGGCACAGGTGGGACCCCCAATACCCCCAAACCCAGAGACCCCAGAAATCCTGAAACACCAAAACCCGAGGGCCCGGAAATGCGATCGTCGTTCAAGGTCTCCCTGAGACCCCCCCGGACCCGAACCCCGGCACCCTAGAACCCCTTAACCCCCACCCCAGACCCAAACTCAACCCTTGAAACCCCCCCAGACCCAACCCCAACACCCCAGAACCCCGAAAACCCCCCCAGACCCAAACTGAACCCCGGAAACCCCCAGACCCACCAGTACCCAGCCCCACCGCCCCCCCCCCCAGCGATACCTGGGAGAAGGAGGAGGAGGCAGAAGATGAGGAGGGGGCTCGGGACCCCCTGTTTTGGGGGAGCCCCCCGGACTTGGGGAGCAGCCGCCATCAGCTGTGTCCGCCCAGGCCCTGCAGGAGATTCGCCCCAGTGCCCCGAGGGGAGGGAAATGGGGGCGGCCCGCCCCAAATCCCCCGGCACCTCAGGGGAGGGCTCGGAGGGGGCTTGGGGAATGGAGGGTCGGTGTGGGGGTATTGGGATTTGAGTCTGGGGTCTCAGTGTCACCATTTGGGTTTGGGCATTTCAGGGCTCCGGGGGTGTCACGGTTTGGGTCTGGGGGTTTCCCGGTGGTCTCAGGGGTCCCGAAGTCGCGGCCATTTCTGGCACTGGAGTCGGGGGGGGCGCGTTGAGATGGGTCTGGGGGCCACAGCCCGTGGGGGGGGGGTCGGGGTCTGCGTGTCACCTGGGGGGATTCCCCGGGGGGGGCTTCCGTGGGTCGCACCCCGTGTTTCACACCCCGGGGTTCGGTTCCGTGTTTCACACCCCGGGGGTCGGGTCCGTGGTCGGTTCCGTGGGTCACACCCCGTGGGTCGGTTCCCTGTTTCACACCCCGTGTTTGGGTCACAGCCCGGGGTTCGGTTCCGTGTTTCACACCCCGGGGTTCGGTTCCATGGTCGGTTCCGTGTTTCACACCCCGGGGTTCGGTTCCGTGGGTCACAGCCCGTGTTTGGGTCACAGCCCGGGGTTCGGTTCCGTGGTCGGTTCCGTGTTTCACAGCCCGGGGTTCGGTTCCGTGGTCGGTTCCGTGGGTCACAGCCCGTGTTTGGGTCACAGCCCGGGGGTCCCGTGGGTCGCCGGGGACCCCCCCCGGCCCCACCTCACTTCCGGCAGGAAGTTCCGGCCCCGCCCTTTTCCCTTTTCCCCTCCCCCAAAACACCGCCCTGGCCCCGCCCCCTGCCGGGCCCCGCCCCCTGCCGGGCCCCGCCCCCTGCCGGGCCCCGCCCCCTCCATTTCCTGGATCGCTTCTCCAGCGCGGAAACAGGTACGGGGGGGGGGAGTGGGGCGGGGGTCCGCTGGGTCATCCCCAAACTCCCCCCCGACCCCCCCAAAGCGCCCCCAAGTTCCCCTTCGCCCCCCCCCCCGAATTCCCACGTGTCTCCCCCCCCCCCATCCCAAAGGGGTTTTTTTTTTGGGGGGGGGTCCGCCCTGGCCCCCCCCCCCCCCTCGCCCCGCCCCGTTCTGAATGGGGCCCTTTGTGCGGCACCGGAGCCGCCGCCCCCTCCCCACTCGCGACCCCTCCCCAGAACCCCGGGGGTTGGGGGGGTGGGAGGGGGGGGGAGCGGAGAAACACCCCCAGCTCCTGAGACCACCTTCCCCCCCCCCCCTCCCCAAAATCCTGAGACCCCCACCAAACTCCTCACAGGACGAGCCCCCCCGCGAGGAGGATGGAGCCGGAGGAGGGTTTTAATGGGGTGAGCGGTGCCCCCCCACTCCTGGGGAGGGGTCCGGAGATCCCCCGAGATCCCGCGGTCATGGGGGGTCCCGAGGGTCGCAGGGCCTCGGGGACCCCGCGGTTTTGGGGGGCTCAGGGGTGCGCGGTGTTCGAGTCCCGGGGGTCCCAAAATCAGAAGTTTCGGGGATCCCAGGATCTCAGGCATTTGGGGGTCCCGGGGGTCTCGGGGGTCCTGGGAGTTTCAGGGGTCCTGGGGGTTTCGGGGGTCCTGGGGGTTTCGGGGGGGTCCTGGGAGTTTCGGGGGTCCTGGGAGTTTCGGGGGGGTCCTGGGGGTTTCAGGGGTCCTGGGAGTTTCGGGGGTCCTGGGGGTTTCAGGGGTCCTGGGGGTTTCGGGGGGGTCCTGGGGGTTTCGGGGGGGTCCTGGGGGTTTCAGGGGTCCTGGGGTCTCAGCCTTGGGGATCTGGGGAGTCCCGGGTGTCGGGGGGATCTCGGGATTGGGGGGTCCTGGGGGTCCTGGGGGTCCTGGGGGTCTCAGGGTGTCCCGGTGGGTCTGAGGGACCCCACCAACCCCCCCCCAGCGCCCCCCAAATCCTCCTCCCTTGGCCCCCAAGCCCCCCTGCGCGGGTGCCCGCGGCCCCGCGGCCGCTGCCATCATCGGCGCTGAGGACGAGGACTTCGAGAACGACATCGAGCCCGTGAGTGCGGGCAGGGGTCCCTGGGGGGCATCCCCCGCTGGCCCCCCCCCAGACCCCCACCCCAAATCCTGACCCCGCGCCCCCTGCCCAGACCCCCGAGGAGCAGAACAGCCAATTCCAGAGCCTGGAGCTGCTGCGGCAGCACCCGCTGTCCCTCATGGCCTTCCTGCAGCACGTCGTGCTCCAGTTCGACTCCTGCCCCGTGGTGAGATGGGGAGGGGGTTCCCAGACCCCCCCCGAGACCCCCCAAAATCTGAGGAGGGGGTGGGGAGTGAAACCTGGGGGTGAAACTTCCCCTGGGAGTAACTTTTTTTGTCTCTGTTCCCCCCTCCCCGCTGGCAGGGGCTGGAGCTGAGGTAAAATAGAGGAGGGGGGAATGTTCGGGCGGGGGGGGGGGGGGGGGGGGAGTTGGATTTTTTTGGGGGGGGGGTCACCCCATTTCCCCCTCCCAGCTCTGCTACCTGCACGTGGACATGATGCGGAGGATGAACCCCAAGGAGGGCAGGAAGCAATTCCTGGAATTCTGCCACTTGTTCCTGGACAAGGCGGGGGTGAGAGACCCCCCCCCACCCACCCCCAGACCCCTCCCCACCTCAAGAATGGTCCCCAAAATCCTGACAGCCCACCCTGCTCTGACAGCTCCTGCGGGTGCCCATCCCACACCATGTCCAGTTTGAACTGGGTGAGTGACACCTCGGCGGGTGGCGCCCCCCACCCCCTCCTCTTTTTTTGGGGGGGGGGGGCCCCCCCAGCCCCACCCCACCCCATCCTCCCCAACCAACCCTGCCGGAAACTCTGCCGGAAACGCGGCCGGGGCCGGAAACTGCCCGAGCTCCCAGAGCTGGGGAGGGGGGGGGGGGCTTTGGGGACCCCCCCCAAAATCCCTCGCGAGGGGGGCTGCTGAGTGGGGAGGGGTCTCCACCTCCACCCCCACCCCTCAGAACGGACCCGCCCGGAGCTGCTCTCCGAGGAGACCCAGCGGCGATTCCTGCAGGACATCCAGAATTTCCAGGAGCCGGAGATTTCCCGGCAGCTGGAAGACTTCAGGTCCTGAGTGGGGGCGTCGGGGGTTAATTTGGGGAGGGGGTCGGGGGTCCGAACGCTCGGTGACCCCCTCGCAGGTCGAAGCGGTTGATGGGGATGACGCCGGGGGAGCAGGAGCTGTCGGAGCTGGAGAGCAGCCGGGCCCGCGATCCCTCGGGATGCGAATCCAGGGAGAAGCAGCTGGCGGAGCAGCTCCTGGCCCGGCTGGAGGAGATGCAGTGAGTGGGGACAGGGGGGGGAACCCCACGGGGGGACCCCCGGAATGCAGGGGGGGGGGATCCGGGGATCTTCCCAAACGCTCGGGGGTTCCGCCCCAAAAGCCGCCACGGAACGCCCCCAAACCCACGGGGCCGCCCCCGAGCCGGGGCGCTTCTCCTAAATTGGCGTTATTTAAATTGGCGTTATTTAAATTAGGGTTATTTAAATTAGCGTTATTTAAATTAGCGTTATTTAAATTAGCGTTATTTAAATTGGCGTCATTCCGCCCCAAAGCCGTGCGTTCCTCCCCGAGCCCACGCGCTGCCCCCCAAATCCGCGTGAGACCCCCCAAAATCCCTGTGAAACCCCCCCAAATCCGCGTGAGACCCCCCAAAATCCCTGTGAAACCCCCCCAAATCCGCGTGAGACCCCCCAAAATCCCTGTGAAACCCCCCCAAATCCGCGAGACCCCCCAAAATCCCTGTGAAACCCCCCCCCAAATCCGCGTGAAACCCCCCAAATCCCCCTGAAACCCCCCAAATCCGCGTGAGACCCCCCCAAAATCCCTGTGAAACCCCCCCCCAAATCCGCCTGAAATCCCCCAAATCCATGGAACCAACCCCCGAATCCGCCTGAAACCCCCCCAAATCCGCCTGAAACCCCCCAAATCCCTGTGAAACCCCCCAAAATCCTTGTGAAACCCCCCGAAATCCACGTGAAACCCCCCCAAATCCGCGTGAGTCCCCCCCCAAATCCTTGTGAAACCCCCCCAAATCCCTGTGAAACCCCCCCAAATCCGCGTGAGTCCCCCCAAATCCTTGTGAAACCCCCCCCAAATCCCTGTGAAACCCCCCCGAATCCGCGTGAGTCCCCCCCCAATCCATGGAACCAACCCCCAAAATCGCATAACTCTTCCCCGAGTTCCTCTAAGCTCCCCAAATACGTGGCTTGGGAGCGGCCTCAGGTGGGATTTAGGGGCGGGGGGGTCCCAGGGAGGATTTGGGGGTCTCGGGTGGGATTTGTGGGGGGGGGGGGGGTCTCAGATGGAATTCGGGGCTCACCCTCCTCTCCCTCCGCAGCCTCACCATCTCTTCTGACGAGGAAAAAAGGTGAGGGGAGGGGTCTCGGGGGAGGGGGGCTGGGAGCACCCGAGGGGTCTCAGGTGGGTTTTGGGGCACCCCCAGGACCCCCCCCAGATCAGCGCTCACCCAGAGCCCCCTCCCCAGCTCGTCATCTTCGGCGCCATCATCACCTACATGAAATTCCTGGGCAATCCGAACACAAGGGGGGGCGACGCCAAGAAATCCAAATCCAACTTTTTCCGGAAAAAGGTGAGACCCCCCCCCCACCCCTGCCCACCCCCAAAACACCCCCAGACCCCTCCTGACCCCCCCCCCTTTTCCCACAGATTTCCGGGAAGGAGCCCCAGGGAAAGGCCCGGAAGGGGTTCAGCCTCCCCGGGGCCTGCGCTTTGGGGTCGCGACGCCCACAGTGAGTGGGGGGGGGCTACGAGGGGGGGAGACCCCTCCCCAACCTTCCGCGGGGACCCCCCCCTCCCTCTCAGGCGCCCCTCCCCACGTTTTGTTTCGCAGGTGCTGATTTCAGGCAAAGCAAAGGCCCCGAGGGCGAAGGTACCCCCAGACCCCCCCCCCATTTATCCCTGGGGCCTCCCCCATGGGACCCCCACCCCATTAAACCCTCCAAAATGCCCCTTCTAAACGCGAGCTCCCCCAGTTTTTGGGGGGATTTTTGGGGGGGGAGCCCTGGGGGGGCTCCCCCCTGAACCCCCCCCCTCCCTCCCCCCCAGCCGAAAAGCCCTCGCACCCCGAGCGGAGGGGCCCGAGGGGGGGCTGAGCGTGTTGAGGGGGGGTCTTCCCGCCCCCCCCGCGCCGGGGGGGGCGCAGCAGGGACCCCCGACCCCCCCCCAGGCCAGGGGGTCTCCGTTGCCCCCCCCAGGCGGGGGACAGCGCTGAGGCTGACGCAGGTGAGGGGGGGGGATTTTATTTTTTTTTTTTTTTTTTTTTTTGGGAGGGGGGTGTTTCATTCCTGCGCCCCCTCCCCCTAAACCCCCCCCTCCCCCCCCCCCGTTCTATGCAGGACAGACCCCCCGGGACCCCTGGAATTGGGGGATCTCCCCCCGGAAGCCCCCCCCCGGAGAGCAGCACCCGGTGGAGGAGGGGGCTGAGAGCGAGAGGTGGGTGAGACCCTCCCCAATTTAGGGTTGTGTCCCCCCCCCCATGTAACCCTCCCTAATTACCCCCCTCCCCAAATTAACCCTGCCGGGAGCTGAGACCCCTCCCCAAATTAACCCTGCCAAGGCTATCGGGAGCTGGGACCCCTCCCCAAATTAACCCTGCCGGGAGCTGAGACCCCCCACCCAAATTAACCCTGCCGGGAGCTGGGACCCTCCCAAATTAACCCTGCCGGGAGCTGAGACCCCTCCCCAAATTAACCCTGCCGGGAGCTGGGACCCCCCCGCAGCTGCTTCCTCACCGCCCCCCTCCCGAATTCAATTAACCGTGCATCAAATCATCCCTCCCTGGGTGATTTTGGGAGCCGGGACCCCTCCCCAAATGAATTCTCTCCCCAGACGCCGCCTCAGGTTGGTGACCCCCCCCCCCCCTCCTTGCATGACCCCGGGGGGGGGCTCGGCGTTGCCCCCACCCCAAATTACCCAGCTAAGTACTCCCCCCACCCCTGCATGGACGCCCCCTCCCCCTAAAAATCACTGACCCTCTCCCCCCCCCCCCTTTTCTTTTGCATGCCGCCCCCTCCCCTTTTCCGTGTCCGTCCTCGTCCCGTCCGTGCCCCCTCCCCCCCGTTTTTTTTTTGGCTTTTTTGGGCTCCCCCCCCCCCCCCACCCCCCCCCCAGGATTCCCGGGAGATTGGGGCGCTCTGAGAGCCTCCGGGTGCCGAGCGACGCCGCTCCCAAAAAATGGGGGGCGGGGGGCGCCAGCCCCCCCCCCGCTCCCGCAGCAACGTCGACCTGCAGGGACCCCCCCCCAACGTAGGTCTGGGGGGGGGGAGGGGCGTGGGGAGGAGGAGCCCCCTCCCCAGTTTGGGGGTGGAGGGGGGGGAAGCAAACCCGGGATTGGTGTTAACCCCCCCCCACCCCACCTTGCCCCCAGTTTGGGATTTGGGGTGAGGCGCCCCCAGGCCTCAGGGTGAGACCCCCCCCCCTCCCCCCCCCCTCAATTTGGGGATTTTTAGGTGGGGGGGGGGGGTTTCACTGCAGGATGATCCCCGGGGGGGGGGGTTTTAGTGGGAGGGGTCTCTCCAGGACATAAACCCTTGGCGATTTTGGGGTGGGGGTCTCTCCTCACCATATCCTTGACCCCGAGCCGTTTCTGCCGGCCCAGCCTGGAGCCGGGGGGGCCCGGGGGAGGAGAGACCCCCCGCCCTTTCTGCCTCGGCAGCCTGAGGAGGCTGTGCCGCGCCTGGAGCCGGAGCTGGAGCAGGAGCCGCCGGCCTGGCGGGAGCTCGCCGACCCCGCCGCCCTCCTCAGGCTGCCCCAGCGCGAGGTGCGGCGCCAGGAGGTCATCAACGGTGAGCGGCACCCCAAAAAAAAAAACACACACCCCGAACCCCCCAGAAACCGTCCCCGACAGCCCCGCCTCTCCGGAACACCCGGAACCGCACGACCCCCTCCCCAAAAAAAAAAAAATCGCCCCTGCTCGTAATCGCGGTGAGGAAGGTGGGGAGGGGGAACCCCGAAATTGGGACTGAAATGTCAAGGCTGGGGAACCCCCCCCAAATTCTCCCCTCCCCCGGAGCTGCTGGAGCTCCCCGATTCTCCGCCAGACCCTCTCAGGAGCGCCCCCAAAGCCCCTCCAGGTGCCCTCAAATCCCTCAGGACCCCCGAGACCCCCACCCCGATCCTCACAGAACACGCGCACTCCCTCCGGGTTCTGCCGGAGCTGCCTGAACCCCCCCGCCCCCAAATCCCTCTGAGCCCCTCCGGACACCCCTGAGGACCCCCCCCAAAGACCCCAGACCCCCCCCCCGTTTTTTGCAGAGCTGTTCCTGACGGAGCACGCCCACGTGCGGATGCCTGCGGGTGCTGCTGGAGCTCTTCTACCAGCCCATGCTCCGGGACGGCTTCTTCGACGAGCAGGAGCTCTCCACCATCTTCCCGAGCCTCGAGGACCTCGTGGAAGTTCACAGTGAGGTCCCGGGGAGTCCCCTGGGGGGGTTTTGGGGGGGTTTTGGGGGTTTTTTTTTGAGGTGGGGTACGACCCCCCCCCTGTCCTGTCGCAGCCGTGTTCCTCGACAGCCTCAAGAAGCTGCGGGAGGAGAGCGGCTTCATCATCGCCGAGATTGGGATGTGCTGCTGGCCAGGGTGGGTCTGGGGGCTCTGGGGGGCTCTGGGGGGGGCTGGGGGGATCCTGGGGAAACGGGGGGGGGGTCCCTGGAGGGGTCTGGGGTCTGCCATGTCCGAGATCAGCAATGCGCTGCTGCTCGGGGGGGGGGTCTTGGAGGAGACTCGGGAGGTTTTTGGGGGGTCCCAGCGTGGAAATGGGGGGGGGGATCATGGGAGTGCGGGGGGGGGTCTCCGCGTTGGAGTCTGGGGTCCCACCTGTGATTTTTAGGGTGGCTCTCACACGTGGGGGTCCCCCGATGATCTTGGGGTCTCACCCGAGCGTTTCGGTGTCGCCCCGGGATTTTGGGGGTCCCTTTGCGCCCCCCTCCCCGCAGTTCGAGGGCACCGAGGGCAGCTGGTTCCAGAAGATCTCGGCCGGTTCTGCAGCCGCCAGAGCTTCGCCCTGGAGCAGCTCAAGGCCAAGCAGAGGAAGGACACCAGGTTCAACCAGTTCATTCAGGTACCCCCCAAAAACACCCCAGGACACCCCGAAAACACCTCCGGGACCCCCAGAAATGCCCCAGAAACGGACTCCGAGCACCCCAAAAAATTGTACAGAAAAAAAAATTTGGGAGGTTCGGGGAGGGGGGGGGGGGGCTCAAGGACACGAGGTTTAACAAGTTCACCCACATACCCCAAAAGCACCCCCTGGGACACCCCAAAGCACTTCCCGGGTGTCCCAAACGTGTCGGGACCACCCCCCAAGAGCTGGGTGCGGGTCCCGCAGGAGGCAGAGAGCCGCCCCCGCTGCCGCCGGCTGCAGCTCAAGGACATCATCCCCACCGAGATGCAGCGCCTCACCAAGTACCCCCTGCTGCTGCTCAGCATCACCAAAATGCACAGGTGAGGGCCCCCCCAGAACCCCAAAAACCCACCTGAGCCCCGGCGCAGCCCCTTGTGGCCCTGACGATGCCCCCACCGCACCCCTCAGAGGCTGCGGCCGAGCGGGCCAAGGTGGAGCAGGCGGCCGAGTGCTGCCGCCACATCCTCAACCACGTGAACCAGGAGGTCCGCGACATGGAGAACCTCATGGTAGGACCCTCCCGAAACCCCCCCGGGACCCCCCCGGAACGCCCCCAAAATCCCGCCCGCAATGCTCGCCTGACCCGCAGGGGGCGCCAGCGCCGCGGGTCATCCTCAATTCGAGGAGCCCCAAATCATCCCTGGGAACCCCCCAGAGACCCCCCCCCCGTGCTTCCCGCAAACCCTTTGGGACCCTCCAGGACCCCCCCCAATCCTCCCGTGGGACCCCGCCCCGGTTCGGTGCCAAAATCCTCCCGAATTCCCGGCGGCATCCCGAATTCTCCCTCTGAGGAATCCCAAAATCCTCCCCCCGTCCCGTCCCGTTCTCCCAGACCTCTTGGGACCCCCAAAGCCCCCCGAGGATGCCCCAAAACCCCCCCCCGTGCCCCCGCAGAAGCTCAAGGATTACCAGCGGCGCCTCGACCTCTCCAACGTGAAGCAGAGCACGGACCCCCTGGCTCAGCGAGTTCAGGGTGAGGGGGGGTCCCAGGACCCCCGAACGCACAGCCCGGCTCCCCCCCAACCGTCACAAATCCCCCTGACCCCCCCAGACCCCCGCTCTGACCGCCCCCAGACCCCCCACAAATCCTGTTCCCCGTGCCCCCCAACATTTCCCCAAATCCCCCGGAGCTCCCCTCCCTGATCCCTCCGGCCCCCAAAACCCCCCCAAAACCCCCCAAAACCCCCCGAGCTCCCCTCCCTGATCCCTCCGGCCCCCAAAACGCCCCCAAAACCCCCGAGCTCCCCTCCCTGATCCCTCCGGCCCCAAAACCCCCCAAAACCCTCCCAAAACCCCCCCAAATCCCCCGGAGCTCCCCTCCCCTGATCCCTCCGGCCCCCAAAACCCCCCCAAAACCTCCCCAAAACCCCCCCAAAACCCCCGGAGCTCCCCTCCCTGATCCCTCGGCCCCCAAAACCCCCCCAAAACCTCCCCAAAATCCCCGGAGCTCCCCTCCCTGATCCTCCGGCCCCCAAAACCCCCCCAAAACCCCCGGAGCTCCCCTCCCTGATCCCTCCGGCCCCCAAAACCCCCCAAAACCCCCGGAGCTCCCCTCCCTGATCCCTCCGGCCCCCAAAACCCCCCCAAAACCCCCCCAAAACCCCCGAGCTCCCCTCCCTGATCCCTCCGCCCCCCAAAACCCCCCCAAAACCCCCCCAGAACACCGACATCACCAAGCGCACCCTGGTGCACGAGGGGCCCCTCACCTGGCGCGTCACCCGCGACAAGGCTGTGGGTGAGCACCGTTCCTGGGGGGGGTGGGTGGGTGGGTTTGGGGGGTCCCGCCAGCCCCTTACCCACCTCCTCCCCCCCTCCCGACCCCCGCAGAGGTGCAGGTGCTGCTGCTGGACGATCTGCTGGTGCTGCTGCAGCGGCAGGAGGAGCGGCTGGTGCTGCGCTGCCACAGCCGCGCGCTCGCCCCGGCCCCCGATGGCAAACAAATGCTGAGCCCGGTGATCCGGCTGCGCTCCGCCATGACCCGCGAGGTGGCCACAGGTCCGGGGACGCGCCTTGGGGGGGGTCCTGGCGTCGTTTGGGGGGGGTCCTGGAGTCGTTTGGGGGGTCCTGGGGTCGTTCTGGGAGTCCCTGGAGTCGTTCTGGGGGTCCTGAGGTCGTTTTGGGGGAGTTCTGAGTCGTTTTGGGGAGTCCTGGGGTCGTTTTGGGGGGGTCCTGAGGTCGTTTGGGGAGTCCTGGGTCGTTTTGGGGAGTCCTGGAGTCGTTTTGGGGAGTCCTGGGGTCGTTTTGGGGGGGTCCTGAGGTCGTTTGGGGAGTCCTGGAGTCGTTTTGGGGGGGTCTGGGGGTCGTTTTGGGAGTCCTGGAGTCGTTTGGGGGGTCCTGGAGTCGTTTGGGGGAGTCTTGGGGTCGTTTGGGGGGGTCCTGGAGTCGTTTTGGGGAGTCCTGGGGTCGTTTGGGAAGTCCTGGGGTCGTTTTGGGGAGTCCTGGGGTCGTTTTGGGCAGTCCTGGAGTCGTTTTGGGAGTCCTGGAGTCGTTTTGGGGGGTCCCTGGAGTCGTTTGGGGGGAGTCCTGAGGTCGTTTTGGGGGGGTCCTGGAGTCGTTTTGGGAGTCCTGGGGTCGTTTTGGGGGGTCCTGGAGTCGTTTTGGGGGGTCCTGAGGTCGTTTTGGAGTCCTGGAGTCGTTTTGGGGGGTCCTGGAGTCGTTTTGGGAGTCTTGGGGGTCGTTTTGGGGGGTCTTGGGGTCGTTTTGGGGAGTCCTGGGGTCGTTTTGGGGGGTCCTGGGATCGTTTTGGGGGAGTCCTGGAGTCGTTTTGGGGAGTTCTGGAGTCATTTTGGGGGGTCCTGGAGTCGTTTTGGGGGTCCTGGGGTGGATTTTGGGTGCGCAGGGGGTGGATTTTGGGATGCGGGGATGGATTTTGGGGTGCAGGGGATGGATTTTGGATGCGGGGATGGATTTTGGGGGCGCGGCTGATGTTGGGGGGGCCGGGGCTCGAGGCTCAGCTTTGGGGGTCGCGGGCTGATTTTTGGGGGGGAGCCCAGCACGGGGGGAGCCCCCTGAGCACCCAAATTTCCCGTCCCCGCAGACCACAAGGCTTTCTACGTCATCATCAGCTGGGAAAACGGCGCCCAGATTTACGAGCTGGTGGCTCAGAGCGTCTCCGACAGGAAAAAGTGAGGAGGGGGCGGCTCGGGGGGTTTTGGGGGGGGGTTGGGGGGGTTTGGGTGTTCCAGGAGAGCTTTTGGGGGCTCCTGGGAGGGTCTGAGGGATTCTGATGGGAGGGTCGGGGGTCCCTGTGGGGGGGTCTTGGGGGCTTTGGGGCGTCCTGTGGTTTTGGTTTTTTTTTTTTTTTTTTTTGGGGGGGAGTTTCGGGGGTCCTGAAGCCCCCCTCCCCTCCCCCAGCTGGTGCAGCATCATCAGTGACACCGCGGGGTCCCTCAAAATTGCCGGGGGCCCACCGGGCCAAGGCGGCGCGGGCTGGGGGGGGACACGGACCCCAGACCCACCTGGAGTGAGTGCAGACCCCAGACCCACCCAGAGACACCCAGAGACCCCAAAACCCACCCAGAGACCCCCAAAAAAACCCACCCAGAGACCCCAAACCGCACCCAGAGACCCCCCAAACCACACCCAGAGACCCCCAAAAACCCCCCAGAGACCCCAAAAACCCCCAGAGACCCCCAAAAACCCACCCAGAGACCCCCAAAACCCACCCAGAGACCCCAAAACCCACCCAGAGACCCCCCCAAACACACCCAGAGACCCCCAAACCGCACCCCAGAGACCCCCCAGACCCACCCAGAGACCCCCAAAAACCCACCCAGAGACCCAAAAACCCACCCAGAGACCCCCCAAACACACCCAGAGACCCCAAAACCCACCCAGAGACCCCCCAAACACACCCAGAGACCCCCAAAACCCACCCAGAGACCCCCAGCCCCCCCTCCTGAGCCCCTGGAGACCCGGGGGGGATTTTGGGGTCTCTTTGCTGACTGAAGCCCCCTCCCCCCTGCCCCCCCCGCAGTTACCGAGACCCCTCCGAAAATGGGGGGGGGGTCCTGAAGGAGCCGCTGCCCTGGCTGGACGGTGAGGGGGGGGCTGGGGGGGGGCTGGGGGGTCTTGGGGAGGGGATTTGGGGGGTGCTGGGGGGGGGGGGGAGGAGCTGCCTGGGGGGATTCGGGGTCTCCTGGGTGGTTTTTGGGGGTCCTGGGTGGTTTTTGGGGTGTCCCGGGTGGGTTTTGGGGGTTCCTGGTGGTTTTGGGGGGGGCCCGGGTGGGTTCTGGGGGTTCCTGGGTGGTTTTTGGGGTGTCCCGGGTGGGTTTTGGGGGTCCCGGGTGGTTTTTGGGGGTCCTGGGTGGGTTTTTGGGGTGTCCCGGGTGGTTTTGGGGGTTCCCGGGTGGTTTTTGGGGGTCTCTGGGTGGTTTTTGGGGGGTCCCGGGTGGTTTTGGGGTGTCCCGGGTGGTTTTTGGGGGTCCCGGGTGGTTTTTGGGGTGTCCCGGGGGGGTCTCAGCCCGTGTCCCCCCCCCAGAGCGGGAGAAGGACGGGGCCGTTGAAGGCACCGAATTTGGGGGCCCCCCCGAGAAGCGCGAGGCTGAGAGGGGGGGGCTGGGGGGGCTCCCCCGGCCCCCCAACAGCCCCGAGGGGGGGGGGCTGGCGGCCGCTGCCCTGCAGAGAGGA